>NW_027106959.1:457463-466931 GCF_000696795.3 Halyomorpha halys
TTTTCTCATTTTTCAGTTATTAATCAGGGAGTAAAGGTTTTCTAATTTAATTTAACTATTCAAACGAAAATTATAATCGAATGTATATTAAAGTAAATTATGTATATATATATATATAATAGATTTAAAAAGAAATATAAAAAGTATTGTATGTCTTGGAGTTATTATATTTCTATTTCGCATTTACTAACTAATCTTTAACTAAAAAAAAAAACAACGAAAACAAACTTACCGTTTATTTATCTTATTAAAGGTAACTGAAATCCATGGATAAACTCAATGAACATGCAAAAGAGTTGATTGTAACCGTTAACTTATCGCATCGAGTCATTTAACTAATTAGCATGGCTCGAAAATGACCCGACGTGACCAAGTATGGGTTAAAGTTAAAGCAGTATCGAGTGTTTAAAATGTTTCCTTCCATTCACAAAATATTAATTCATTGTGAAAAAGTTATATGAAATACAGTTGAGTGGATAAGCAAAGAAAGCTGGGAATTATAGATTTAAAATATACTACTTCACACTTTCTAAAGTTTGTGCCCCTTTGTCACCGCAAATTCAAAATACTTGCCAACATTTAGTAAGCAAACGTCGGTACAGTTTGTCTCAGTATTCTGCGTATTTGATTTTTACGCCTTATGAAATATATGATAATCGTTTAGTGATTATTATTACGGTATTCGTAATAATAAAATGGTTTTTACTTTAAAACATTTCTGTATTTATTATATTTTTTACTTGTTATTTTTGAAGAGGTATAAAATATTTTTTCGGCAATTATGCAAGATCTTTACTCTAGTCGTGTTGTTTTATGTTGCTACTTTCCATAACAGTGGTTTGCAACCGGTGGTCCGCGGACCATAAGTGGGCCGTGAGAGCCTTGGGGTCCGGCAACACATGTGGCTATTTATTGTTAGTTCTATTTCATTAATTACCTTAACTGATGTTAGAGTGTTAGGTGAAAGGTTTTAACAGACAATAAAAAATGTCAAATGGACAATAAAAGCGACTCAAAATACACTTTTAAACCACCAAATTTTCAAATATTTTCCGATCAGTACTTTCCTTTCCTCTAAGCCATGAGTGGGGTAGGCCGCACATGATCCAGTTTTCAGCAAAGCGGTGTGCAGATTTTTCTTGCTTGGGAACCACTGTTACATAAACATTGCTTAACCAGCCCTAAGAAATCATTTGGAAATAGTATTGGTAGCAGAGAAATTAAACAATAGGAACTAAATTGATTTTTATATCGGTACCACATCAACACTTGGATTTATTCTCCATAATTTTATATCAAAATCCAGGGATTAATTTGAATAAATTACAATAAATAAAATTATTTTATAAATTATAGAATATGGCTAAGAGCTAAGAAAATTATACCAAACTAATGTGACATTATTTTACTACTATATTTTTGTTTTTGTGAAGAATTTAATAGTTATAGATCCTGAGGTATGAGAACAATCTTGATTCTCTTCGTTGTTACTCTGGTAGATTTCAGAGCGCAAACGAAGTGCACTTGTTCTGAGAGCAATGGACCTTTTTCGACCAACTGTATTTCCTGCATCGTCCAACGAAAAGGTAATCCACCACATGTATTTCATTGGGTACATACATAGGTTACATGTTTAAAAAAATTAATGCAATCTACAATTTCGAGATATTGTATTTCAAGATAAAGAATACAAAAATTCTATCTACCGCTATAAACCGCAGAGAGATTCAAAATTGATGGGTTTTGTTTTCGGAAACAACTTTGTCAAACCTAGTCTGTGGGCCACAAAAAAGTGCTTTCGATACCATTGATCGAAATTAAATTTTCTTTAAGATGAATAATTTTAAATGTATTTTATAAAATTTAATCATTGATGTTTGGGGCGAAATTGTGAT
Source organism: Halyomorpha halys (assembly GCF_000696795.3). Taxonomy (NCBI): domain Eukaryota; kingdom Metazoa; phylum Arthropoda; class Insecta; order Hemiptera; family Pentatomidae; genus Halyomorpha; species Halyomorpha halys. Next base: position 459,359 of record NW_027106959.1, read on the forward strand.
ATTTCTATTCCTTAAAGAAAACAATAAAATAAATCTTTTGTGATTCGTATATTCTATAAGTTTAAAAAAAAAAATTAAAATAAACTCCATATTTTTTATTTTCCTTTCTTTTTAAAAATATATTATAGAAAACCAACGTTTTGGGGGTAATCTTCTGTCTTAATAAACCGAAATGAAACAAATTGCACACACATTTTTAAAAAAATCATATTTAAAAATTCGTGTACTCTACCTCGTACAACAAAATTTATTAATATAAATACCATAAATCTATAGCACCATAAATAAGCACCATAAGCACCATAAATCCGCGTAGATCCCGAGGTCTAATACATACGAGTTTACTTTTATTTAACTATAAATGGAGTTATAATATGGGAAAGTATTACTATCCAACGAAATTCGAATTGGAGTTTTTGGAAAAACTTTTTGAGGCAAATCTGGCAAATTTTACTAACCAACCTACATACGACCAAAAGTATTGTGAAGATTGGTTGGCTCTTGCTAATTTTATGAGGTTCGAAAAAAAAATAAAATCTAAAGATCAGGGAAGCCAAAAATGATGAAAAAATAATTTTTATTTTTCTGCTGATATCAAATTCCTATTTTAGAATTTCTTGAGGTTGGAATAACGAATATAAATTTTGGACTTAAATAGAACACGACAGCTTAATGAAGAAACGAAGTTTTAATACAATTCCGGGTCATCTCGGTTATCTCCGTCCGAATCGAATGCCTCTTTCTTTTTTTCTCCTTTGGCTTTTCATGAAATTATTTAATATTAAGTACTTATCCATTGTTTATTATTGCTAAAAATTTGCTGATTTTTTAAAAAATTGTCATTTAGACCCGGTCAGACTATTTCATGAGTTTAAACTAATAGTAAAATTCATTTCATTCTACACAGATCAGGCGAGTTTAATCTAATTCGTTAGAGTAGTTTTTGAGAAAATGGAATAAATGTGAAAAATCGACTCTAATCAGTGGCACTTCTGGTCGGTCGAATTTAGGGAAGAAGTTAGAAATTTAGTTTTTTGGACTCAGGGGATCTCAAAACATTTATTTACGTCAAAATCTCAAATTAGAAATTTTTCTTGATCACAATACTATCTCTCATTAGAGGGGTGGAGGGTTGACAGTTTGCTTCAGGTTGAATATCAAATACTTCATCCTTATTAAAAGCACTACAATAAAATTTCTTGTTTTCACATAAAATAAATAAGAGTTAAAAAGATTTTTTTACCATTTTATTTCTTAGTAACTAATTATTTCTGAACGACGAAATGATTAATTTAGAATATATTTAATAATAATACGTTGATTTTTAACTCAAAGTAAATAAAACTTAAAAAGGTTATTTTTTTAAAATCTATTTTCTGTTATATTTTTATTTCTATGAGAATTTCGCAATTTTCAATTAAATCCAAACAAGATACTTATAATGATTAATTGGTTGCAAATCCGGTCAGATAAATACAATTATTAAAAATTTTCGAATAATCACTCATTTGCGTCAAAACTTAAAACTATTTATACGGTTCTAGAAAATATAATGTAAAATTATCCATGATGAACCAAATACATATCTTATCTTAAAATGGTGTTGGAGAACTAATACACGAGGCAAAATGTATCTTAAGGCTCATTTAACAGCTAGAATCCCTTTCATGTCAAATGATTTTTCAAAATTATGTAATAATCAGAATATTCCAATCTACAAAATAAAATTGAGAACCTCTGACTGAGCACTCTGAAGCTGAAATCTTGATAGTTTTAATATTTCTTTAGGAAAGCAGTTTCCTAACTTGTCTACGTTATATACGAAAAGTAAAAGGCTTTTAGGGAAGTTTGATGAAAATCGATATTTTCGTAAATGGGGAAAACATGGGCGTATGGAACATAATCAGCTCCCAATTTCTTATATAAATGTAAATTTATATATAATATAAATAAAAATTCTTATTCAAGAATATAGTGGCCTTTTTATTTATTTAGTTAATGTCTGAAAACAATGAGCCAAAATGATTTCATTCCCTGGATTACAGCATTCTAGATAATGTTTTAACTATTTAACTTTTTAAATATTTTTAACTGTTTTAGATAATAGTGGAGACACTAAGAAGTCAAAGATTACTGTTCGATGCCAAACATGTGACATCCCAAACAGCAAATGTTCAGATAAACAAGAAAAGTTCAGTTGTGCTGTTGGAAGCAAGCCTAAAATTGAAGAGGTGAGTGGTATAATCTTCCTCATTATAATATTTGTAACAATTATTTTGGTCAGACCATCATTATCCTGCTAGTTTGATGACTTGTACAACATCTTTCTAAATATTCTTCAGCATGTCAGTCTTTTTCGCGAGGTTTAGTGTTTAAAGCAAGTTTCATCAAAATCGTTTGAGCTGTTTTGGCTCTACAGTTTTGAGAAAAACAGATTTTCCAGCAATTGGGTACGGGTCGATACACAGAAGTCGGAAACTGAATCGTACAAATAAAAACAACAGAAAATCGGCTCCGTTTAGAGTGTGGCATAGACACACAGATAGACAAATGACCAAAAATGATTGTTTATAAACACCACATCCAAACTCTTACCCGAATATAATTGGTATTGGTAACTAGTGGAGGAAACTATTCCGGCAAGTAGGCCTAGTGGTTATTTTGGCCATCCCCTGGCGGCTACTTTGATGTTACCGCCGCAAAATAACCGAGGTAGGAGTTTTAAGATTAATTTCTTGGGATTACCGAGAAATAAATATTAACTGCCACAGGTGGGTATAAAACCCACAACGTTTTGGTAACTTGTCATGAACTTAGTACGAAAAGGTGGTCAATCCGAACTCTTAGCTCAGAGAAAGTCACAAAGATCTTAAACGTAATTAATGTTACGAGATGTAGTGCACGTAACAAACAAGCCATTCCAGTCACATATCAATTAGTTTACTATTTTTTGAACTTTTCCGCTATCATTTACTCTAAACTTTAGCCCATCAAACGGATATAATGATTTTGATGAAATTTTCTTGAAGTTTTCAGCATAAAGTCCTTTATTTTTTTTGGATCTTATCTTATCTTTTGTATAACATAAATCTTTGAAATATGCTGGAACAAGATTATGAAGAAAATTTGGGTATAACTCAAAAAAATATACATTTTATGGCAAACTATGTATAAATTTATTTAAAAAGTTACTTTGGTCCTGGTCATGCTGGTAAAAAGTTTCTATAGTTTAAATCAGTAAAAATGTGCTCAACAAACCAATCAGATGAATAGGAAAGAAAATTAGCCGTAAACCAACAAAAAAGTGTTCCAAACGTAATTTAGAATATCTGCAGCAGAATTAATCTTAAAAATATATTCATTGGAGCATATACGTGAATAAATGTTAAAATACGACAAACCGAACCGAACGTCATAATGACGTCTCAGGTGTAACCAATTGTCCGCTTTGTGATAAGTAGTCGGACAATTGATACTGACTGAAGAGTATTGCCTGCCTCTTTGGAATCTAGTCTATTACCTGCCTTCAGTCTCTAGAATTATGACGATGGAATTTGTGGTTAAAGAGACAGAATGGGATAAAAAGTGATTTTATAGATCAAAGACAATTAAATTCAATGACATAAATGAATATTTATGATCGATTCAGACATACTGAATACATGAATGATTTGACACTACGAGAATATCAGTAAATGCCTTTTACCTTACAATTAGATTGTAAAACTTTAACTAAAATTGGTTAGGTAAGTTAAAATAATGGGTAATAAATACTATGTTGAAAAAAAAAACAAAAACAATGCGTTATTTATCAATAAAGTGATAGTTGAAAGATAAATCCTTTCAATGGCAAATCTTGGATTGACAATGTTCAAACAAACTAAATGATCAAAATAGAGTTTTCCCAAAGAAATCTCCCAAAACAAAGTTGTTTAGCTTCTAAATAATTTTCAGTGTCATCAGTCGAAACTTAAACAATTAATAGTGTTACATAGTTCTATTTAGAGATAACTTTCAATTGAAAATTATAAGCTAGAAGCTCTTGTTTCTCAAAATTAATGTTGTAATATTTTGAAGAACTAAAGTATAAAAACAAGGTTAATTAATCATTAAGTCTTAAATGAAATCATAGAAAAAATTACAATATGCATAGACAAATACTAACCAATGTTTATAAAAAGAAACCACTACATTTAAATTTTATTTTGTTAGAGTAAGTGACAATAAATTGGATTTAACAGTAAGTGAATGATAATTATTCATGAGAGATTATAAAACAAAAATCCACACTTAATCCAGAAAAAAAGGAGACTTGAATAGCTGATTCATGAAACCTTCAAATTTATCAACTATATACATTTTTAGAACAATAGAAATGAACAGGATTAGAAAATAAATCTGTAATAGTAATGTGTGTAATAAAAATGTTAAAATGATTTTGGGTAGGCAATAGGTTATGTAGGTACTAATTGAATTGAATGTATTTTTATCCTCTAAATTAATTGATTTAAAATAAATGAAACATCTCAGACCAGTTTGAGCAGTATTATTTTATTTTATTTATTTTTATATGATATGCTAAATAAACAATATCCACAGATCTGTTAAATGGTATATTTGAGCTGGTTGAGATTGTATAATGGGTGGACTGAGATTTCAAATAACTATTTTAAAAAAAAATTAAATATACTAAACAAATAAAAAATAATATGTCCAGAAAAAATGCAAAAGATAAAGAATTTACCTGGGAGTGGTCCTAACTGATCAGAACGAAGTGCAGGCCGAAATAATCACATCGGGCAATCAGAGTTGGGCATTAGCTAGATAATATTTAGATTGTAGGAGGATAGTCCGGTGGTCAATAGAGATATCAAGGATAATAATAGTAAAAGAACAATTTATTGTAAACTAACGTTTCGTCCCACTTTGCAGGGGTGTCATAATGGAGTGCTGAAGTCGACTATGCTTCATCTCAAACGTTGGTTTAGAATAAATAGTTCTCTTTTACTATTGAAACCTTTATTCACCTCCATCTGAACTATCCTACAATTTACTCCATACGGTCAATTATCTTCTTTCAATATAACTAATATTTAGTTAACTAAGGACAAACTAATAGCTAAATAGTTGTCAGAATTAGTTCTCCTAAAAAACTGGAACTAATTTAGTTGTAAGATTTCGCGCTAGCTAACATGCTATAACTAAATTATTTTCAATTCCTTAACCCTATTAGTGGTTAAGACTTCGTCTTAACATATTAGGGTCCCTTCATAAGACTTCGGAGACTCTGGTAAAGAAAAGAATCAATTTTATTATTGTGCGACTGCATATCGATTTATTTTAACTTTTCGGATTTCTAGAATATTGGGGTCCCTTATAAGTTTTCGGACGAGCCGAAAATGAAAATAAAATTGATTTTATGATCAGGCGGTTGTGTATTGATTTATTTTAACATATCGGATTTCTAGCATAATGGGGTCTCTTAATATCTTAACAGGGATGCTGTAAATAAAAATAAAATCAATTTTATGATTACGTACTTGTGTTTCGATTAAACGTTTAGGATATCTAAAATATTACGCTTCCGTTATATGTTTGGAAAGTACCGATAGCGTTACCCAGTGCGCGATCACAAAGTCGATTTAATTTTCATTTTTAGCACCTCCGAAAACATATATAGGGACCCCGATATGTTGGAAATCCGAAATATTAAAATATATCGATACACAAGCTCGTGATCGTAACGCTTCATAACTAAATGCTTGTTGCTGCTCTCAGATAATTGCTAATTGAGTTCCAAGAGTTAGGTATGAGTAAACAGATAACAATTAGCCGGTTAGTTTTTAGTTTCCAATGCAAGTACAGCTAATTTTGCTTTAGCTTTTAGTTGTTGGTTATAGCAAACTTTTGCTCAACTCTGCAGACAATAAGTGTTTTTATGAAATGGCAAAAATACTAAAATCAAAGGAAATGTCTTTGGATGCCCAAGTAATAGTTTTTAAAACTATTATATTGCTATCTTTTCCTACGGGTGTGAAACCTGTGTTTCTAGGGAAAAAAGCGAGAGGTCTAAAATTTGGGAGAGGAAAGGCCAGAAAAACATAAGCGGCCCCAAGATATTGGAATGATCAATGGTGAATAAGAAAAAAAAATGAACATCCTCTTTAATGACGATAACGCTGTCACAGCTGAAATGTGCTGCCTTAAACTGCAAGGACACTAAGCAAAGGTGGAGAGAGAGAGAGAGAGAAGAAGACTGCGTCTTAGAGGAAGGCTCCTTGTCTTGTTAAAATAGCTTCAAATTTGGTTTTACCTAGAACTAAGGCTAAATGAATACTTATGTGGAAACGATGATAGTAAAAAGTCAACCACTCGTTTCGGATAATGTAGAAAGATTTTCAAAATAACTGACTTTTTTTTTTTTTAAGTTTTGAGCTATTGTATTAAGTATAGTAAGTTTTTTAAAAAAAATATATTTATTGAAATTTACAACGCTACATTATAATATATTCAGTAAATTTGTTCTCAGTTATAATGGAGTGATACAGGCGTGTAGAGAACTACCCTTGTAGTTGGTAGAACTCTAATGATGCTTTAAACTAGCAGGTCTCGTGGCCATCTTCTTTTTATGCGCCTCGGAGGATTGTCAAGAATGGATTTGGATGCAAGGTTAGAAACTAATGGGTTTGGGTGGTTAGGGAGTTTATAATGGAAGGAGTAATATCTGGTTCGGGCTGGATCGGTTACATAGGGAACATTAAGGTCTTTATATATGATTTCATTTGTAACAAAGTAATGATGATTTTACGAAGGATTCTGGATTGTAAAGATTTGATATGAGAGGAATTCGAAGGTTTAGTGGAGCCCCAAAGCTCAACTCAGTATATCCAGATTGGCCTTAAGTCATGTAGATAAGTTTGTAATGAGTTTAAAGTTTAGACTGTTTAAAGTTTTCTACCTTTTCAGTTTTGTGTGAGTATTCCAGGTTAGTCGTTTGTCCAGATGTAGTCCAAGGTAGCGGATCGACTGGGGTAATGGGGTAAATGCAACATTATAAAAGGAAACTGTAGGGCAGTCGGCAGGTTTACAACGAAGGGTAAAGGTGATTTGATGAGATTTGTTGGAATTTATTTTAATCATACAGTATTAGAAGTAGCAGAAATATTGTATTAGACTACTTAATACTGTATTTATCCAACTTCAATTAGTGTTTTAGTGGTGTTCTTTCTTCTCAATAATTTCTTCGATGCAGTTTTTCAAAACCAATAATTATTTTTCAAAAAATAAGAAATAAAGACTTCTTCAATTTTCTCGGAAGATATCGTGACAAATACTATTCTGAGACCAATAATCATTATAATTAACTTAATAGTACACTTAATGAGCTTCAAATAAAGAATTATTTACGATGAATGTTTTTCAAAAATCTCTATTTTTTACAAATATCATGAAAACTGCTAATTTCACGGAAATATAAAATTACCATAATTACATATTTACATGTGCGGCAACAGCGGACTTGATTACAGACAGAAGTTACGTGAACAAAGCTAAATTATACTGGGCTGTTCGA
>NW_027106960.1:0-5301 GCF_000696795.3 Halyomorpha halys
TTTAGAAACTAACCTCAATTATTAAATCATCGAAAGATTTTTTTTATTTACAATTTAATTTCTTGAATACCATATATCATTATTATTATTTTTTTTTACAGTGAGTAGTTTTAAAGATATGCATAAACTGTTTGATTAAAAAGTCGACTAACCAAGAAGAGGAAAGATTATTTTTATCCATTTCTATCTACTGCAATGAATAAATGAAAAGTTAACATCACCAACATTTTTATTGGCACAACATTAAAAAAGGAAATACTTTTATATTCTGGCATTGGTTAGTGAAAAAAAAAATCTCAATAAACAGAATCAATTCTAAATTAAATAATACATATGTTCACAAATCTGCATATTTTTTAGGGAATTTCAACGGTAATGTTTCAAGAAGTAATAAAAAAAAAGAAATGAAAAATAATTCAGGTATAGAAATGGAAAAGGCTGTAAGTGCCAAAAATAGGAAAAATGAGAGTTTGACAGAATAAAGTTGAAGAAACCAGTCAATTGGTAACTGCAGGATGTTCCTATCTTGAATGGTTTAGTTCCTAGACCTGTAACTGTTCCATCATTTTGGAACAACAAGCGTGCCCACTCACCTGTTTTTATCGTTTTTCTCAAAACTAGTTTTTTGGCACTTACAGCCTTTCCCATTTCCATGCCACAATTAAATTTATATTTAATCTACAGGAACCTCAACTAAATAAATCGGAATCAGGACGTTCAGATTAATCGTGTAGGGGTAATAGTGATGAATATTATAAGTTGATTGACTAATTACAAAGAAATATTTCTATACCTATCATTCTAACAATCAGAGTTAAATTTCTTTGTAGGTTTTGGGAGAGAGAGAGACACTGCTATAGTCAAAATAATTTTAAATTGTTAATTAAAACACATATAATTAACGGCAATCTTTGATGCATAAATTGCATATCAATACAGAAAATGGAGAAGCAGGAATCAGCCATCTAACTAGTTATGTAACACACTAGACGCGTCATTATGTAACCGGTTTTTAAGTTAGAAATCCATTGAATTCCGCCAAAAATATGCTTACTGGCCAAGATAATCGGTGATTGGCGAATATATATTAAAAAAAAATTAAACAGTAAGATAATATATTTTTTTAAATTGGATCTAACTAATTAATAAATTGTCTATTTACTACTTCGAATCACGTAAAAACCATTTTAGAACTAAGATAATAGATTTATGTATGTTTTCAATGATTAGAGGAATGGTTGTATGATTTTTCTTCTACTATGATAAGAAAACGCTAATAATACGAGAATAAAATGAGATATCTGTATCAATGAGCCAAGGATCTATTATCAGCTGACCTCATTCAAATCTACATTAGTTAAAATATTTTAAATTATTTCAATATCAAACGTCAAAACCAGGGAACAAAATAACTATCAATTTTTTTCTAATAAATTTCGCCATAACTGTTATTGCATAATTATTATATTTAAAATTATGGGATAGCTGTTATGAAAGAATTTTAATTTAAAAGGAATTATTCGATAAGTTTAAACCATGAGTTGAACAAGAACAATATACAGATGGCTACCACAATTCCCAGTCTTTCTTACATCATTAGAGGCAGAACAAACATCTTATACATTTAGGCTTACAATGTTACTTTGTCACAAATAAAATCATACATAAAGACCTTAATGTTCCCTATGTAACCGATCTAGCCCGAACCAGATATCAGTCCTTCCATTATAAACTCTCTAACCACTCAAACCCCCTAGTTTCTAATCTTGCATCCTCTTCCATTCCTGACAATCCTCCGAGGCACCTGAAAAGAAGATGGCCACGAGACCAGCTAATGTAAAATGTAATTAGAGTGCTACCAATGGGTAGTTTCTCTACACGCCTGTAACACTCCAATTTAACTTAGATCAGATTTACTAAATGTATTATAATGTACAGTTGTAAATAGCAATAAATAAATATTAAAAAAAAAAAAAGGCTTACAATGTTGCTCATCTCAACGTCTTTACTTGATTTTGACATATGTATAAATTATAAATTGACCTGAGACACAGTGATCGTACAGTACCACAGATTTGCCCGATCATGAATGTAGAAATATATTCCTACATCCTATCAAAATTATTATCCAACGTACAAATTATTCACAGGTAGATGTTAATAAAGAGCCATCGATTATAATTTTCCGAGGATGTCAGATTACAATATTATTCTCAACTGACAATAATCCACCAGTAAAGGCAGAGGAAGGTACTGTGATGTACTTTATTTGTCTATCATGTCTCAGCACCAACAGGAGAGGTCTCCTACCGTTAAAAATGCCATAGTAATGATAAATAAAGTTTCTTCACTTTCTCATATTAAATAAAAACAATAACAAATCCATTATTCAATGGTTAAATGTACAATCTACCTAGGAGGAGTTTCTATAGTAATCGGTGGACGATGTGTACTAGTACAGAACATTAATCCATAATACATTTCCTAATGTACCTACGCGTAAACATCTAGAATAATTACATTTTTCGAAACAGATGGTTTAGGGTCTAACAGAAAAAAAAAAAAGGAGCAAATATGGAGGTAATTTTTATTCGGTCGTGCTTAATTACAGTTTTAGAAGTTTATTGTTGTTCTGGTATGAAATTATTTCCTAATGTTTACCAATCAAATAACTAATTTATTTCCTGTCATGAGCCGAGCAAAAGAATCAGGCCTAATATTTCCGTAGGAACACGTGAGCTCACGTGATAAGATGAAGTCTCACTTCAAAGACAAAAGGTCAATACAAGATCACGTCTTGAAGATTTTATGAATTTTTTTTAACGTGCAAAGACATTTTTGAACATTTTGCTTAGTGGTTGGAAGGTCTTACACAGTGAGAGGCACTTTTATTGGGATAAAGAGAAAAAAGAACATTTTGTTTTGCTTTGCCTTGAAGAGACCTACACCTTACGGTAGGAGGGGCAGAAAAATAAGTTCACACACATGGTAGTTTAAATATAAATGCTCTCTTGAAATTATAGTGATTTTACATAAAGATCATTCTACTTCCACTTTTCATCACAAGTAACAGACTGACATTACAAAAGTGCTTAATCATTTTAAAGTTTGATGTAATCAATTATAAAAGTAATCATAATTTTATGAGTACGTGAATACTTGATCACATGTTGTATTCAGTACTCACATAGTTTTAATATACCTTCTTCCCAACCCTGACATGTTGGGTCTGTACAGGATAGCAGATAATAATAGCTTCCTCTTTTTATTCATTCTTCCATAAACAGTAGCGAATTTGGACCTGAGTACTATTATATAACCAAAACCTGCATTAAAGCCAATCCTCATTCATTCGTTCTTTATGAAGCTTCCCAGCAATATTTGACGGTTCCGTGCTCCAATTACGGTTCTTATCTGCTGTGAGTTTTGTTGATGCCTCCTCCTAAAGGGCAAGTTGTTAAGGAAGAATATTAAAGACGAAGATCCAGCGCGAGAGAGATCTGATCAGCGCGCCGGCTATAAAGGGAGCCTATCTCTGGCCTTTACTGCTGTGCTCTTGTCGGGTTTTTATGAAGAGACCTTCTTTAGATACCCCGCCCTGTCCCCGGGCTAAGACTCAGATATAAACTTCTACTTCCATCATTGTGATGAGAACAATGCACCAGTCAGATTTGCTCACAAATCAAGTTTAGCTGAGTGTTCTGAAGATATTATGCCACAAATTCCACATACTAGCTGGAGGAGTTTTAAAAAGGAACTTTTTTTCAGCAGTATCGCGATTTCAGACCGCGGGGTAGAATTTTCGACTAGTTGTCCACAGAAGAGAAACCCCGTTCACAGTGACAGTAAAACCAATGACAAGCGTTTAGATTGTTGGGCTGAGGAGAAAATTTGGAATGATGAGATTTCAGAATTTTCTATGTACTACATATACCTTCATAATGTTAATTTAGGAGAAGATGGTTGGGGTTCGCTCAGTAAAGACCACTAATAAATAAAACTTATTATATTAGTGTCCACGTTTTGTTCTCAATTTCAGGGCCGAGAACAAAAAACAAGATAGCGACTCAATGAATGAAAGGAAAAACAGAATAACAAAATAATAGATAATATAGGTACTACATATGTATTATAGGAAGAAAATATATAGTGTAAGTATTATAAGAATATAAAAGCTGTATGTGAATATATTAATATTAAAATTATGAAAGAGCGTGGAAAAAGATAACGATATACATGTGATAATTCATTAAGTAAATGTATGTAAAAAAAAAGAAGAATTTAAAATTATAGTCCTGAGAAAAAAAATGTGTATGTGCTTAATTATATATGTAAGTAAAATAACAGAATTAAAGAAGTAAATATAAAGCTATATAAGCTAAAAGGAGTAAGTAATATAGTAATATAAACTGGCAATAGTTTGATGTCCTGCGCATAACTTAATAAAGTGAGCGAGCAAGAAATAATAATGAAAGAGTGGAATAGGTGGTAAAAAAAAGAAATAAAAAAAATCCATGGTATAAAACACATAGCGGCTGATGCCAGTGACAAGTATGAGTAACATCGCGTGGTGGAAGAATTGTAAATTAAAAAGCTATGTTGAGAAAGACGAAATGTTCGTTGACAACATGTAAAATCAGTAAGTATAAATGAATATAATTATTAGTGTCATTAATAAATTAGGTTAAACTTATTTATGTTGTATCCAACAATCTTCTCATCATATCGCTATTCTGGAAGAATACTGACGCAACAGCACACTCTCCCTTCTAAATCAAAAATGCACCGTTATTTTGCCGAATAGTAAATAAGCATGCGGGTTATAGCAGTGGATCTTTCCACCTATGGCAAATGTTATTATACTTTCTGAGCATCGAAATAATAAGCACGGTTAAAAACTAATACAACACCAATCCTTGTTTTATTCTTAGTTTTATAAGGATTTTTTTTCAGTAGAGATAAAGGTAGCCGGATCTCGACACCAAACAGATGCAAAATAGTCTATTGGTTGTCAAGACCAAAGCCAAACGGACCTCCTGTATGGTCAATAGGATACCATTGATTGTAAGGTGAAATGTATGGAGAAAATTCGATCGATTCAAAAGTTGAAGTGGACGGAGTACTATAGAAAGTTGAAGTGGACGGAGTACTATAGAAAGGTGAAGTAGACGGAGTACTATAGAAAGTGGAAGTGGACGGAGTACTATAGAAAGATGAAGTGGACGGAGTACTATACAAAGTTGAAGTGGACGGAGTACTATAGAACGTTGAAGTGGACGGAGTACTATAGAAAGTTGAAGT
>NW_027106961.1:0-1588 GCF_000696795.3 Halyomorpha halys
TTACGAAGGATTTTGGATTGTAAAGATTGGATACGAGAGGAATTCGAAGGTTTAGTGGAGCCCCAAAGCTCAACTCCGTATGTCCAGATGGGCCTTATTATTGTCATGTAGATCAGTCTTTTGTAATGAGTCGGAAGTTTAGACCGTTTGTCTAGTAAGTGCTGTAATAGTCGGAATCTGAGTGCAGTTTCCTATCTTTTCAGTCTTGTGTGAGGATTCCAGGCTATTCGTTTGTCAAGATGTAGCTCAAGATAACGAATCTGTTCTACAGGGGTAAGAGCCACATTATTAAAGTATACAGTAGGGCAGTCGGCAGGTTTGCGACGAAGAGTAAATGTGATTTGATTAGATTTGTTGGGATTTATTTTTTTCCTCCAACTTCGACACTATTCTTCGAGGATTGTGATATGGGATTGGAGGATTTGTGATGCAATCAAAGGGTTATTACTAACTGTGAGCTCACACGTGTCATCATCATACGCGGTATGGATAGTGTTAGGAGTTGTTGGGATGTCAGTTGTATAGACGGTGTAGAGGATGGGACCGAGAATACTACCTTGAGGAACACCAGCGGATTGAAAATAGAGGGATGAATAATTCTATTCTAACCTTATGAAATTATATTTTCACTTGTTGATAAATGTAGTGGAAGAAATAAAATTAATGAGCTTATAAGTAAATAAAGATTTGTTACCATGACAAAATGCACCAAAAAATGGAGATGGAAAATCGTTTAGTCAGATACAAAACGCAATGGGATTAATTTTTCTCACCCTAAAGACAGCTTCTTTTAAAGCATAAATTTTGAATAATGAAGAAAATGGTTAGGGGTGCGGTCAAAAGAAAACAAATAATAGTTAACAACCATTTATTTTCGATGTTTCGTCCCACTTTGTAGATCATCATCAAGGCTAAAAAGATACAAAAAGTATTGTGGCATAGTAGGATAATAAGATGCAAAATAAAAAAATAAGATTAAGGTAGGGTTAAAATTATCTAAATATAAGTGAAAAGAAAATTATATACAAATGAACGGAAAGAAGAAATAAAATAGTATAAATATAAAATAGACAATGACAAATACATAAAAAGATTTACACTGAAAGAAGATAGTCCGGGTGGCGGTCAATAAAGGTGTCCAAATAGTAAAATGAAACAATTTATTGTTTACCAAAGTTTCGTCCCACTTTGTAGGGTTTCTTAAGGGCTGTCAGATTGAAACAGAGATGTCAACTGAGATAGAGCTTTCGTAGAGTTGACATATCTGTTTCAATTGACAGCTTTGACAGAAAAAGTTAACAATAAATAGTTTTCTTTTTAATATTTTGATATCTTTATTGACTACCACCTGGATTATCTTCCTACAAAAAAAAAGTATGCCAACTATTAGGTTAAAAGTGAATAAGAACCGTAATAGCCCGTAGAAATAGAAAATTCGATAGGATAAAACAGAATTTCACACACTAAAAGATGGAAAATTTTAATTTTTAAAATTTTTTTATTATTTATTTAATGTAATTTACAACTGTACAAAATAATACAATAGGTAAATATGTAGTATGTTTCATATACACTTGAAAATCTTGGG
>NW_027106961.1:2653-3517 GCF_000696795.3 Halyomorpha halys
TTATTGTAACATAAATAAATTAATTGAAAGGGCAAGTAGATGAATAGTCTAGGGTTTATACAAAAACCGACATTTTAGAAAACCGGTTTTCGAATAGTAATTTTTCCAGAAAACCGGTTTTAACCGGTTTCGAATTTTTATAAAAAACTTTTTGTTCGAATATTCTGTAATTCGAAAAAAAAAAATTTAACAGAAAATTTAGAGTGATTAAAAGCATTTTTTGACTGAAATTATTTACTGTTCAATTTTATTGATAGTAAAATTGTTTTATGAAATTTAGTAAAACAAAGAAATAATAGTTGACCAGGATTGTTGTTTTTGCATAATTTTCACATATAAGGATGTAAATATTTTTATAATAGTGAAACGAGTTATTCAGCAAAGGGTTCGAATAAATAAAAAAAATATATTTTCATATTTTTATAATAACCATATTATTTTTTTTAAAAACAATGTTATTAGATACAGATGGATACTTATTAAAAACAATTAGAAAATATATAACTGTGTATTATATAATGTAAAGCCGAAAGACAAGAGTAAATAAAATTTATACATACACACTGATTAAAATCAATTTTAGTTTTAAAGACAGCTAAGCAAAGGACCGAGTATTTTCTATTCCAGGCAATTTAAATACAAATTTAAATATTCTATTTATTTTTTTGTTTAATTAAATATGATTTCAGAAAACAGAGGACGTCTATTGATTTGCTATGTAGCCGTGTCCTTAGTTTATTCACAAAATTCCCCGAAATAGAAAATACCCTCTCACTTGCAACCGAAGAGTTATTCATACATTGAAAACCGATATTTTCTACTAAAAAACCGGTTTTCGAATTTCATAATTTTCTTCAAAAAACC
>NW_027106962.1:0-712 GCF_000696795.3 Halyomorpha halys
AAATTTTAAGTCCCACTTGAAAAAAATGGTTTTCAAGGATCATTATTCATTCATTTTGGATCTCTATGATCTCGGGAAACATTTTCTTCTGATAGTCATGATGCATTAATTGTATCCCAATGTTTTACTCCTATTCTTTCATGAGAACTGTAATGCTCATTGCCAAGGCTGTTCTGGAGCAACATTTTTACATTAAAATATATCCCAACTTTATTTTCATAAATTTCTCAGAAAATCAATGTTTACTGTATTCAGGTCGTAGTCAAAAGCTAAAAAAAAAAAATTATTTCAATTATTTTCTTACCATGGCAGAACAAGCCATAGTTTATTCTAAAATATGTTCCCGAATCATTGTTGATGAAAGAGAAAATCTTTAACTAAATACAGAAATAGAGGAAGTTCAATGTCTTCCGGGATTCTTAATTGTTGTAGCAGCCCTTAAGTTTTAAACGTGACCTTGGCCATTACTTTCACATTCTTAATTATCATATAATCGATGTAGTATTTTATAAAATATTTTTTTATTATGATTAACTATCGTTACCCTAATAAGATTAAGTTTTAAAATAAATAATTGGACAGTAATTCAATATTTGGTGATTTTTTAAAGTTCATTTTACCATTAATGAGGCGGTTTATGGCTTCATTTTGACCACGAAAATGGGTGGATAGGTTTTAAATTAAAATTTCATTAGTAGATTTTACGTTCAAT
>NW_027106962.1:6437-7088 GCF_000696795.3 Halyomorpha halys
GTGTTGGATATTAAATTGATTAATTGATAAATATTACCTGGTCTCGAAAAATTTTTGAAATAATATTATTTATATAAATCCTACGATTTATACAATTCGAACAAGAAAATGGGTATATTGCACATTTTGGGGAAAATTCTACGGTTTTGATTTTATTTAATGATATTTCTAAAACTTCATATCTAATTCTTGTTTTAAATTTCTCATATTATTATGCTAATATTTATTTATTTTTTCTTCTTTAGTTTATAGTTTAGAATGACCAATAATTGAGTAAGGTAATTCATTGATTAACATATAAAAAGTCGAATTTAATCTAACTTGAATACTTGATAGTTTCTTTGTTTAATGCTATATTCGTATCTAGAAAGCTGGAGGCAGGTCCAGACTCTCTAATGAAGGCCTGAAATTTTGGCCGAAACGTTGGCACTTATTTATGGCCAGATTTTATTTATTTGTGTTCTTCACTCGCCGTTCCCCCAAAAACCATCTCCTAACATATTAGTTATTGGAAAGAAAACTATTAATGTGGTCTAAGCACTTCCCTGTGATGGAAGTTGGGAAAGATTAATAACTTGGTTTGAAAGTGATAACAGCGCTATTTATCTCACTTATATACCAGCCTGAATTTGTAATTCAAAATGTTTTAAA
>NW_027106963.1:0-1059 GCF_000696795.3 Halyomorpha halys
ATAAGGGCACAAATGGCAATTTCAGCTATTAGTTTCAACTATAACTAATTTGTGCCCATCTCTGTCTTAGTGAACACTGCTTCCCACACTTTTAACACTCGTTTGCATTACATCCTGACTAATTTTATTCTATCATACACTCCGTTTACATGCTCCTTATTACTCAATTATTACATCATATTTTCAATGCTGAAGATTTTATTATTTTGAACGTACGGTCCTTATGAGGGTCCAATAAAAGTCTATATTCCTGTTTTCACCACATTCTTCTTTCGTGGAACCCTTTGTACCAATAACTTTCTCTGATCAGAATCCATCCTGCTCTGGCATTGCTCTTGAGTGCGATCTTGAAGACGGTCACGAAGAGGAGGAATATCGCAGGAGGCAGAAGGTGGTCATGGGTCAACGCGAGCACCTGATCGTGGGGTGTCGCAAGGCGGACCTTTCTGTGCACCCACGCTGCACTGATATTAGCCTAATCAGTTCATGTCCCGCTATTATTTATGGCGATATTATATCCAGTGTGGGAACTCAAGCAGACCTTACTCTATAATATTAGGGTGCTCTAGTATCTCAATGACCTTTCAGAAGTGTTATGTTAATTCAAAGAATCCATTTATGAATCGAATACTGGTTCGAAAATCATTGTATTAAAAGACGTTGGTAGATATTATATTAATATATTTTGTGGCATAGATATAGGACGGCTAAAAATCATAGTGACGTAAGTCTGAAATTCCACAATATGTAGGAAAAAGCGTTTCAAACATTTAAAAACTGTCGATTAAATCAAATTACAACTTCTATTTCTATTTTCCTTCTATTTTTATCTTTATTTACAGCTATCACTAAAAGTTTGTCAAAAACTGTTATATAGAGCTTAAAGAAACTTTAATCTAGTTTTCTTTAATGAAAAATATCGTACTAATAAGATGTTTAAATAACTATTCACTACGTATAAACTAAAATTTTGGTTGGTTATCTGAAATCAAACATGTATTTTTTTTTACACTATATTCTGATGATTTTAAAAATATTGCCCTTGGTTTTACCTAAAAA
>NW_027106964.1:0-247 GCF_000696795.3 Halyomorpha halys
GAAATAGACCCGGTGAAATTCTAAAAAAATTTCCAGAGAGAGCAGCAGCTCTTCCAGAACCAGAACCAGAAGTCGAAGAACCCCATTCTGACGGGGACTGGAGAAGAAGGCTGCGTAGGCGGACTCGATGAGTAGCCACTGTATAATTATTATCATAAACTTTTGTATAACAAATTATAATATATAATTTAACGTATTGTAGTTAAATAAAGTTCAAATGAAAGGAATATGGTCCGGGTGCGGTCAA
>NW_027106964.1:2543-3287 GCF_000696795.3 Halyomorpha halys
TAAATATACTAATAGGACCGTTGTTAATTTATATAGAAGCTACAAGGTGAATTAGACGACGGCAAAGAAATGGAAATAGACCCGGTGAAATTCAAGAAAATTTTCCAGAGAGAGCAGCAGTTCTTCCAGAACCAGAACCAGAAGTCGAAGAACCCCATCCTGACGGGAACTGGAGAAGAAGGAGAGGAAGATCCTCCGACTAAAGGAAGAAGCCAGCGAAGGCGACCTCTATCAGCAGGTACGAAGGTCAGTAAGTAGTGAATTAATCTTTATTTTTTCTCTTAATAATTCCTAAGAATAACACAAGGTGTTCATAGTATCTCTTCTTACTGTCGGATTACACACATGGTTACTAATCTAGTTCAGTACTGTAAATGAAACAATTTGTTAGGGGTTGGAAAACACAATTATTACGGAAATTTCCAGCTATATTTAATTCGCTCAACTGTATTATAAAATATATTTTTTAATAATTTTAACGATTGTATGAAAGCACTATATTATTTATGAATCTGAGGGGAAAAAATCTGATGTAATTACTTGCATAAAAAACACTCAATTAAAAAGAAAAGGTGAAAAATCTGATCGTCGATTATTTTATATTTTAGTTAAAGCTCTTAGTCTACATAATTTAAAATTATGTATACTTGTAAATTCACCTACATTCACGCAATGTTTTTTTTCAAAAAATATTTAATGTTTCTTAAATATACTAATAGGACCGTTGTTAATTTATATAGAAGC
>NW_027106964.1:6828-7393 GCF_000696795.3 Halyomorpha halys
ATATCATTCCTTCCACTCCAACTGACGCTATCCGGGCAACCTCTGTGATCATTTCAACTCGTCCTTTCCACTTAACACTATTAACCAGCTGTATACTGCCCCCTTGGTAATTCACTTTCCTACAATCATCATGAGTCTTTATTACGATCCTTCGGATAGCGCTTCATTGCTGGAGGAGACTATAATGCCAAACATCAACGATGAGGATGCCGTACATCCAATACCCATGGTAATATCCTTTCCCGAGTCACTACCTCCAATAGTTATTCTATCCTCATGCCCACGAGTCCTACTTATTGTTCTACATCTCTAAAGAAACGTCCTGATATTTTTGTCCACCGCAGAGAAAATCCTAACACTCATCTCCGACCATGAGGATTGTTATTAGAGAACAATTGGACGAACTTCTCCGACAAGGCATAATACGACATAGGAATTCCCCGTTTAATTGTCTATTATGGGGAGTGGAGAAGAAGCAGGGTAAACTGGGTAGGGCCGCGAAACAATATAGAGTCATGGTGGACTATCGGAAGTTAAATGAGACAACGAAGGATGAGCGGCCCAC
>NW_027106965.1:0-1066 GCF_000696795.3 Halyomorpha halys
TGATTTACAACTGTACAAATAATAAATACAATAAGTAAATATGTTGTATGTTTCATATACACTTGAAAATCTTGAGATGGAACCACCCATTGGTGGTACTTCAAACATTAATATAAATTAGAAGGTCCCGTGGCCATCTTCTTTTCAGACGCCTCGGAGGATTACCAGGGATTGAGAATGAATGGGTTAGGATGGTTAAGGAGTTGGAATGAAAAGACGCATATCTGTTTTGGGCCAAATCTGCAACGAATGGGATGTTTAGAGTTTAAGTTTAGATTGTTTGTCAAGTAGGTGTTGTAGCAATCGAAATCTACGAGCAGTTTCTTGTCATTTCAGTTTTGTATGTGGATTCCAAGTAAGTCTCTTCTCAAGATGGAGTCCTGAGTATTGAATCTGTTCAACAGGCGTTAGTGGAGTATTTAGAAAGGATACTGTAGGACAGGAGGGTAGAGATTTACGACGGAGAGTAAAGGTGATCTGGTGGGATTTGTCAGGATTTATTTTGATTCTCTAGTTTTGACACCATTCTTCAATAGATGTTATGTGTAGAGGAAAGTAAAATTAATAAAAAAAATAACGAAATTCGTAGACCTAACAGAACTATAATGGTAAAAAAAAAAATCAGGTGAATTTGAAAAAAAAAAAGCCGAAGAGAAAAAAAATAATAATAAATAGTGTAATAATTAGTGTGAATGATATAATTAATAAATACAGAATTTATAACGGAATGTTCTGCTGCAGCCTGGGCTTCAGTCTTCGGGTTGCGGTTGGGTTTCCCAAGTTATAGGTCACTGCTTCTTTAACTGTCGGTAACAGAGAGGAACTTCATGAACCGTTTCTTGATGTAATCCTCTTTTGATTCCATCTGTAATTCTCGATACAATCGGCTATTTGTTATAAACCAAGGAGCATCCTTTGGATTATTAGGACTTTATTTAAAATATTGTAATTTTTTTTTCGTAAAGTATGGCGCTCCCTAGACTTCACATACTTACATCAGCAGTGACCTGTTTTAAAAATAAGAATAACTGTTTCTGGTTTTAATTTGGATTTTCTATTCAGGATA
>NW_027106965.1:2055-3255 GCF_000696795.3 Halyomorpha halys
AGTACTCTTTATTTTGAACTAGGTCAATATTCGAATCCAAAATTGAGTTCAGTCCATGAACTTCCTTACAATCCACTTTTTATAATAATTTTTTTTAATTTTTGAGGCGAAAAAACTTCCGAAGTGTATATAACCTATTCTATATATTTCAGTGTACAACGTTTCAGTACAAGTAGTTTATTAGAAGCATCTTTGTATGAATAGTATTTTTTATGATACTGGCATATAAATATGGATTTTGAACATTTTTTTTTTATAACTAATTTATTGATATTTACAACTGTACATAAATACACCAAGTAAATTAGAGGAAATCATAATGGCATGGTACAAGCATGTAGAGAAACCACCCATTGGTACCATTCTCAAAACATTTTTACAATATACGGTCTCGAGGCCATCTTCTTTTCAGACGCCTCGGAGAACTGTCCGGAATAAAAGAGGAAGCAAGATTAGAAACCAATGGGTTTGAATGGTTAGGGAGTTTGTAATGGAAGGATTGATATCTGGTTCGGGCTAGAACGGTTACAAATGGAGCATTAAGGTCTTTGTGGATGATTTTATTTGTGACAAAGTAAGGAGCATTGAGGATTTTAAGAAGGATTTGGATTTTTTTCCGAACAACAATAAAATCAATTGATTTTATCGAATATCATGAAAGCTACTACTCCTACGAAACATTATGAGCTACTTTATAGTTAATTAAAGTATCTTTAATTTTAATGGTAATGGACATTTGCATGTCTATGGTTTTTGAGATATAAATTCCTCAAAATAAATTCAGTGGCTACTGATTTTTTGTGTATTTTTCATGTAATGTTGCTTTTTAAAAAGCTATATATCGGGAACTAGTGAACACAAATAGCTCACATTTTAGCAAATTTACTCTACTTTAAATAATGTTCTCTTATGTTTTCTAGTTTTGTGGGTAGTTTTAAAGATACAGAGCATGAAATGAAACATTATTTTGATTTAACGTTTTGAAACTGCCATCGTTTTTTATTTATCCTACCCATACTTGACAGACTCATAAATTTTGACTAGTATTGATACATAGTTTTCATTAAAGTAATCAAAAATTTTGGTGAAAAAATGCAGTTACTTTTTCTCCTCTTGGGCTCTTGTACTATTAAATTTCTATATTTTTCCTATATATGTTTACCTTGTATGAGATTCTTGTCTTAAATGAAAAGCGGTTGG
>NW_027106965.1:3348-3803 GCF_000696795.3 Halyomorpha halys
ACAGTATCTGTCCTATGGAACCTTTGATGAGGATAATTTTATTATCAAGAGGAGATCATAACACAAAAAAAAAGGCTATCCTTCTCCTCCGGACCCGCCTCACTAAGACCACCCCCCTTTTTTATACACCCTGACAAAATAAGTAATTGAATATGTATATCGTATCTATATGTAGTTTGTAATTAGTGAGTAAAAATAGAGTAGTAGAGTAAAAGTAGCGGCACCAAGACCCCCCTTTTTTTTTGTTTTCTTTTCGTACCCCCCTGACGAAATAAGTAATTTAACACATACATATTGGTAGTTACTCCCTTCGGCGGTACATATACTAAAATGGGAACGATACAGAGAAGATTAGCATGGCCCCTGCACTAAGACCCCTTTTTTTATTTTCAAAATCTCTTTATTTAAATACAAAATACAATAATATATAATACATAGGTATATATATATATATA
>NW_027106965.1:3853-4562 GCF_000696795.3 Halyomorpha halys
TACTAAAATTATACATTCTCTCTGATAGTTTATTGTGTTTATATCTAGTTTGGATTTAATCATTAGATAGATTATAAGTAGAGTTATATAGAAATTAATAATTAATTATTTTTAATAAACATTATTAATTACATTATTTCCTCACAACATACTAATATTTTTGATCTTTATTTATTTTTGATCAATATACCTTAAATATTGATGTAATATTCTTTAAAAAAATGTCTACTGACTAATTGCCCATGTCTTATCTTTAAAATAAATTAAATATTAAAATAATATCATAACAGCTTCAAACACTGCTTTTAAAATCGATTATTTACTTACTAAAATGTTTATATTTTAAACCTAAAACTTTTTCACATAAATCATTGTCTCTTTTTCTACTTACTAAAATCATTCATAACAGAACCTACCTTCAACAGGTAAGGACTCTTATCACCTTATCATTAAATTTAATTAACGTTCAATTTTAGTTTATTTGCTTATAACTTATCATTTCTTAATCCCATAATTACTCTATTTTTATTATATATACTCTTTTACATTCATAAAACCCCATCTATTTTTTTTATTTTTTCACATATGCACTCACCTATACATGCTTTTATATGTGTATATATATTATTTATTCATCTATAAAATTCAAGGATTTGAACATTTATCTTATTTCCAACTTATTTACGTTAATAAACGGTAAACTTATGCA
>NW_027106965.1:4612-4993 GCF_000696795.3 Halyomorpha halys
ATATATATACCTATATATACAAAATACACTAAGACCTCTTTTTATTCTTTTTTTTTTCATAACCCCTATTTCTGAATTTCATTTATGGTTTTTAGCATGAGTATATATTCTGGTTCTGTACTGTTTCCTTCTTCTGCAGTGGCCTACATTTTAAGGAGTTTTTGACTTGGATTGTGTCTATCGGAGTTCTGGCAATGGTCAGATTCTCCACTCAAGTTGAGCACTTACTCAGCCTCCACTGGCTCACTACCAGTGATGCGGCGAGAGGGATGCGCTGGGATCTTTTGAGCTCTGCTCTACCCCTCACACGTGGGGAATAGAATGGGCTCAGGGATCCTCAGGTCGATTGTGTAAATATTGTATATATTATTTTATCATTAT
>NW_027106965.1:5043-6467 GCF_000696795.3 Halyomorpha halys
AATTTCAGTGTTGTTAAATAATAATCATTTTTATTATTATTTAATAAATAATTAATTATCAGTTATTTTCTTCTGTTGAAAAAATACAGTACAAGTACAAATTAGTCTATTTTCCACCTGCTGACCTCAGAGTCTTAGAGAAGCCTGGAGGAGTTCATTAGGCACCCCCAGTCCGTGTTAGTGGGGCCAATTATTGTTGGGGTCATCAGGGTCGGAAGTTCTTTGTGGGCCCCCTGGGGCCTCTGCCTAGGGGGAGTTTCCGTCACATTCTAGGCCTACACCTGTCCTAAATATGTAATATCAATTTCGCATGACTTTTCGTTTTTGAGACGACAGACACACAGATTAATGGGGTATATAAAAAATGACCGTTTTATTAAATTCAAGATTTTAGAGGACTATTAATATTTCAATCCAATTTAATTCTTATCAATACTTAATAATCCCTTTAGAGCATTTTCTAAGCTCGTTAATCCCATTCGGCTTCTTAAAAAAGGCTCAGTTTAGTAATTTGTTTCAAAGAAGAAACATTGTATTACTGGAAAATAAAAATTCACAGCCCCTGAAGTTATTCGTGAAATTATTAAAGATGAAAAGGAAGGTTTCCTTGACCAGCGCACTGCACGACGTTGGTTTAAAAAAAATATCAGTGGATATACGAAGTTGGAAAGGATGAAGGGCTCCGGGCCACCATTAATGGATATCGATGATGTTCTGCAGGAAACTGTTGAGTCAAATCTGTCTACAAATTCTCGCGAACTTGCCAGTGATTGTCAGTATTCAGCAATCACTTCCCGTCGAACCAAAGAAATTTTAAACAACTTCAAGGATTCGAACTCCTGCCTAATCCAACATATAGTCCAAACCTCGCACCATCGGATTACTACTTGTTTGATCCATGGCCCATTTTCTTCAAGGGAAAAAATGGATAATTTTTCGGAAGTTGAAATTGGGGACCTAGAATTCTTTGATAGCCATTCCAAAGGTAACCAAATGGTATCAGCGTGAGATTGAGCAATTGGCTCTTAGATGGCTAATGGTATTATGGACTATACTTTGAGTATTAATTGTATTTTATATCAAACAAATAATAATACAAATATTTAGTTGAAAAACGGTCATTTTTTAGTATATATACCCAATTATTTTGTGATACTTGGTCAGGGGACCTCAAAAAGCATATTACTGTTGAAAACTGGAATTCGAAATTTTCCACGACTATCCTATTCTCTCCTTTAAAATAAAATTTAAAAAATCGCTGGTTCGATTGTAATAATAGACTGAAAACCTAAAAACGAAAAACCTCCAAAGAACCAAAATAATATAGAAAATAAAAAAATAAATATAATTATGCTTTCCAATATATATACAAACTAAAAAGATCCTTTCTCTGATTAATGAAGTAATAATAAACAAAGGAAAAA
>NW_027106966.1:0-206 GCF_000696795.3 Halyomorpha halys
CTCTCAAACAAGGGAAGAAATGGCGGCCGGGCACCTTAATCTCCTCGGTTCTTAATTTTTTAGTGTAAATAATTTGTACTGGAAAAACATAAACACCGATATGTAGACCTTTATCTTCTAATCCCTTGAATGAATGTAATCAAGGGACTTTGAACTTGTATAATCCCTAATACTAAACAAACTGAAAGATAAATAGATCTATTACT
>NW_027106966.1:2734-3113 GCF_000696795.3 Halyomorpha halys
GACTCATTGACACTGGCCCAGAATCGGCTTATTATCCCTACTAAAAGTTGCGGTCGTTTGCAGAGTAAAAAGAAGCATCCTCAACCAAATTTAGGCCGACGAAGATACCCCTTAGAGAGTAATTAAGGAAAGATTAAAGAAGGCGTTCGGAGGAGGACGGTGTGCCCCAGAAGAGGACATATTTATGATGATCAGGGAAACGAAAAAACTAAAACAGTCTTGTGGGCAATATGCTGCGGAACTCCTGACACGCTTTAATAGAATCCAAGATGAATCCAAGATCAGCTAAATGATGGAAACAATCCAAGTACAGAGTCGGATGCAGTTCATATCCCTGGTACTAAAGGTACAGTTGGCAAAGGAGCTAGGGAAGAAGGAA
>NW_027106966.1:9218-10118 GCF_000696795.3 Halyomorpha halys
ACGGGTTGGAGCAATCAATCAGGCTGAGGACTGGAGACAGAGGCTTAAGAGGGAATATAAAGATATTTTTTTTAAAGAAGATAAGGTTACATATGTGATAGAGAGGAGGTACCCGCAGGCGCTACGCCACCACATCCGGGAAGAGCTCAAAAGTTTAAAACACCAGGGAATTATTATTGATAGTACATCCCCATACAATAGTCTGCTGTGGGCGGTTAAAATGAAGAGTGCTCCAGGTGATACTACTGAATAATACAGAGTAGTGATAGATTTCAGGAAGCTGAACGAGAATACCATGGACGAAAAGTATCCAATCCCCAGATTTGAAGACATTTTGGACAGGATAAGTCAGCTGGTACTTCGATGTCAGCTGACTGAGGAGATCGGCTGATCATGTGTATATATAAAGATGTGCTGAACCCAATAAAGCCAGTATGTTACAGCAGTTCAAACGTGTTACATCTTATTCCTTCTTCTCTTTTTTTTTTCTCTTTTGTTTTCGCCAACACTTAACTTATAGGAATATCGATATTTTATTTTGATATTACATATTTATTTCGATATTTTACACTGTTGTAATATCGATGTGGAATATAACTTACTATATTCCGATATTATTTCAACGAAATATCGATATTTTGTATAATAAGACAAGAAAATTGTATAGAGATTTTAATATAGGAATATCGGTATTTTATTTTGATTAGCAACAATATCCCGATATTTTTTTATCGAAATATTGATATTTTGTTGAAATGGAATGAAATAATGTATAGAAATTTTAATATATTTTTATTTATTTTGATATTACATATTTATTTCGATCTTTTACACTGTTGTAATATCGATGTGGAATATAACCAACAATTTATAATCTTTAAATTTCTTTCTTGAGACTGG
>NW_027106967.1:0-1167 GCF_000696795.3 Halyomorpha halys
TATTGACATTTTGGCGGTGGCTGCTTACTGATCATATATCTATGAGTTAAACTCGTATGACCTATTCTCAATCTGGCAATAGCTACCTCCTCCCTGCGATTGGAACGGTATGATGGGGTCCATAGTTTAGTGGTTTTTTTGATAGTTTTTAATTTGCTTGTCGGGCTTTCAACCCACATGGCTTGCCAACTAGATAATATCTCATTTTTCATTGGAAGACTTATTTCTTGTGGTGTCAGAATGGCCGTGCCCTGACCTGGAAGAGCAAGTGCTTGTTTAGCTGCAATGTCCCCCAGTTCATTTCCAGTGATCCCCACGTGACCCGGCACCCACGTGACTAAATAATAGTTATTATTATTAAGAAATTCCAGAAATGTTCCCACATTGAGTTGAGGCGACAAGAAATGCGAACCTAGTAAAATATTGTCTATTATTATATACTGGAAAAGTATTGTGATCGCGAAAAATTTCGAAATCAAGGTTTCGAATAAACTACAAGATTTGAGGATCTCTGAATCCAAAAGAACATGGCCTCGCCAAAAAGTGGTCTGTTTGTGAACAGCCTAGCTCAAAAACAAAACGTTATAAGAAACTGAAATTAGACATTTAAGGCGGGTCTGGGGTGTAACAGCAACTATTACGCTAAAATCTACCAACTAGAATTGCCACTTAAGAAATCAATTTTTCACATTTCTTTCGTTTTTCAACCGCTCACAAACTGTTTGATCAAACTCAGTGAATGGATGAAAAGGTAAGTGGTTGTTAATACCAGATAGCTTTTATCCTCATTGAGAAGAGAAAAACATAAAATAACAAAGGCATTCAATTCGACGGGGAAAAAAAACAATAACATCTGAATATTTCTGATTGCTTTACGACTTAGTTATCTACGTTAAACTGTTGTATTCCTTTCAGGTACAAAATTTATATCCGTCCATCTCAAGAAACTCTTTTTTTTTTTTAATATTTATTTATTTCTATTTACAACTGTACATTTAGTAAATCTGATCTAAGTTAAATTGTAGTGTTACAGCCATGTAGAGAAATTACCCATTGGTAGCACACTAATGACATTTTACATTAGCTGGTCTCGTGGCCATCTTCTATTCAGGCGAATCGGAGGATTGGAAGAGGATGCAAGATTAGAAACTAGGGGGTTTGAGTGGT
>NW_027106968.1:0-365 GCF_000696795.3 Halyomorpha halys
ATTTTTTTATTTTTCTGTTACTATAAAACTTCATATGATGGATTTCTTAAGGTGCAAATAACAAATATCATCTTTGTTCCTGCCAAGGATACAACAGTTTAATTATAACAAAGGTGTATACATATGATTGCAAACGGATGAGAATGGACACGATTGTCTGCCTCTGATTTTCCAGTTTCTAACCTGATTTTTCTATGTTTCTCCTTTAGTTAATAATCAAATTCTTTTAAAGTTTATATTTATACTCTACTTATAATATTTACAATAATCACAAAATATATTATTTTCACAACCTCTAACTTTTTATCAAAAACTAAGAGTTTCAAATTGTCAATTGAAACAAAAATTATCTCAGGAATGTATTT
>NW_027106968.1:2391-3704 GCF_000696795.3 Halyomorpha halys
TTTTCTAATAATAAATTAAATTGAATTTTAAATTATTTTATACTGTCAGGACAGGCTGTAGAATATTTCAAAATGTGTTTAAAAAAAAATTTTTGCCTTGGACAAAGAAAACCTTAATCTAAAAACTGAAAACAGAGAAATTTTAATGATTTTCCTGAATTTTAAAGTAACTTTCAGAGATTCAGTTCTGTAAAGCGGTTTAAGTAGAGAGCGAAACTAAGGCCAGAATAGAAACATGAAGTAGAAGTTATTTTTCACTACAAAAATTATTGAAATAGATATAAGTAGATGGTCAGGGTTGCGGTCAAAAAAAGAACAAATAGTTTAAAACTATTTTAATGTCCAACGTTTTGCCCCACTTTGCAGGGCTTCATCAGGGCTAAAAAGATACAAAAAAAAGAAAACTGAGAATATTACTACAATAAGGTAATTTAAGCTAGGATAAATAAACGGCTGTCCACCTCCTCCCCACTCCTCTACTCTTCCACTTCATTGTTGCCTTCTGTTCAACCATTCGCTTTGAACAGGTAGGTGGTCTTGATTTGTTCTTTGCTCATTTATAAGCATTTGATATCATTATTATTATTTTTATTTATATTTATTCTTTCAAGACGTTTATTTAATCTCTACTTTTTTTTTTCATATTGTTTTTGTTTTATGTACATCTCCTGTACTTTTTTAACTGTTTATTTTATGTATTTAAAAAAAAAATTTACTCTTGCCATTGTTACTAATTTTTTATTCTTATCATTGTTTATTCAAGTTTATTTTATACTGATACTAATTATGTCTTTCTTCCTTTTATTTATATGTAATTTCTGATCCCTTTATTTTTACATAATATTTATCCTAGCTTAAATTATCTTATTTGTATCTTATTGTTGTAATATTCTCAGTTTTCTTTTTTTTTTTTGTATCTTTTTAGTCCTGATGAAGCCCTCCAAAGTGGGGTGAAACGTTGGACATTAAAATAGTTTAGAACTATTTGTTCTTTTTTTGACCACAACCCTGACCATCTACTTATATCTAAATCTTTACGATCAACTATATATACATATATATAAAAAGTCTTGAAATTTTTGACAGCTCTCTCTAAAAGAATGAAAGTGGTCATTTACAAAACCATCATAAGGCCATTTGTGATCTATGGGGAAGAAACATGCCCCTTGACAAGAAAATTGGAACAGATCCTTAAATACTGGGAGGGAAAGGTATTGGAGAAGGATGTGGGGGGGGGGAAGACTCAGATAATGTGATTTGGAGAAGAAGGAATGAGGAGCTGATGGAACTGTCTGAGAAACCCAACATCGTGG
>NW_027106968.1:4472-6181 GCF_000696795.3 Halyomorpha halys
TTTACAATAAAAAAATATATTTAGCGGTTTATACGATTTTCTATTTATTCAGACCGCTAGATAACAAATGACTCATTAAAAAGGTAAAGCATGCTAAGGGGGCGTCTAGATATAAACCGCGACGTGGGCTGGAGTATAATTTGGCGACCTTGTTAGCTGGCAGTGCTTCCTTGAAACGCTTTGATGGTATCGGCATCCGAACCTTCTCTTTTGATAAACCATGTTATTATCTGGACAGGACGGAGTGGATCCAGAGAAAAAAGATGAAATAAGGAAGTCTGTAATCAAAGAACACTGTTTACGTTTGTAACTCAAAGATGAAGGTCAGGTTGGAAGGAGGGGAGTAAGCAGGAATACAAAGACTGAAGTCAGCAAGATTCCTCCATGTATTTCCAATTCAAAGAATGCTCCTACGTCAGATTCCTTAGCAGGTGCGCAATTCATACAAAAGAGATTTTAACATACAACAGTACTCATAAATGAGTAATTAATTAAATTATAAAAACATACAGAAGAATATGTTGAAATTCTGATAATTATTGAAGCATTATATAAACTTTATAACATTAAATATTTCAGGAATTGGATTTTTTACCTGGAATGTTTTGATATTTAGTATTTCCGTGGTGCCTAAAAACGAATTTAAGGTTTGTCACATCATTTTTTCTTAAAAAAATAATAAATAATTTTTTGTTTGTGTTCTTTTTGCTGACCATCTCCACTTAAACTATCTACACCTTATTATTATTGTTTTTATTCTCTCTCTACTTTTATGTAATCTTAATTTACTTCTTTATTTTCCCTTTTTTCTACTTTTCTATTATACGTGTTATTACGTCTACTGTTCATTTTAACCTAATAGTTTGCGTAATTTTTAATATTCTTATAATCGTCTATTTTATATTTATACTATTTTATTTGTTTTCTTTCATTTGTATATTATTTTTTTCACTTATATTTATATAATTTTAGCCCTACCTTAATTTACTTTTTGTATTTTATCCTATTATGTCCAAATATTTTTAGTTGTTTTTTGTATCTTTTTAGCCCTGATGAAGCCCTACAAAGAGGGACGAAACGTAGGCACGAATAAATAATTTTTTGTTTACTGATGTTTGCTTTTTTTGCTGACCGCACACCACCCTAGACCATCTTCTGGAGGACTAGTAAATAATAAAACAACTATATTGAGAAGTTTCGCGACTCTATTGTTCGGCCTAGTCATCTCATACAGTGAAAAATAAAGTTTTTTTGAAAAAAAGAATTTTCTTAACTAATTATTAAAAAATAAAATGTATAAAACAACCAATGAAAAATTGTTGAGATAACTTTTTAACAAAGAAGGTGACTGTTATAAATAATTTTTGTTTTAATATGAAAACTGACTAATTAGGGTACTTTGTTGGATTGGCCTGGGTAGAAAAGCCTGCATGAAGTTGTTTTTTTAAGTTATTTAGTTCTAAAATTGTATTAAGATTGTCCCTGAGGATGGCCGAATTGGCCGAAACGTCGGACTTATATATATATATAATAGAATAAAAAATGTTTTGAGACTAAAATGAATAAAATTTTATTAATTAAACGAATTTGAGGTTTGCCACATAATATTTTCTTCAAAATAAAAATATATATAATTCGTTTAAGTTCTTGAGGACAAATGAATAATAAAACAACTATATTGAGACGAAGTTTCGCGACTCAATTGTTGG
>NW_027106968.1:7801-9856 GCF_000696795.3 Halyomorpha halys
TGAGCATTTAAGTGCTCTTTAATAGCAGATAGGTTTTATCCTCATTGAAATAGAATAATAGGATATAAACGCCGAATTATCAAAAATACCTTTAATTTTGCAGATTTCAATCAGGATCAGCCCTATAAAGTGGGGCGAAACTCTGGTTAACATTAAATAGTTTTTTCTACTATTTTGTATATTTATCGACCGCCATTCAGGCTATCTTCCCACAATCTATCTTTAATTTTGTTTATTTCTTACCACTATAGAACAGATCTGCTACCTTGGACTATATCTGAACAAACGACTATAACTTGGAATCCTCACACAAGACTGGAAAGATAGAAAACTGCACGTAGATTCCGACTATTACAGCGCTTACTAGACGAACGGTCTAAGCTTCCAACACATTACAAAAGACTGATCTACATGACTGTAATAAGGCCAATCTGGACATACGGAGTTGAGCTTTGGGGCTCCACTAAACCGTCGAATTCCTCTCTTATCCAATCTTTACAATCCAAAATCCTTCGTAAAATCCTCAATGCTCCTTACTTTGTCACAAATAAAATTATACATAAAGACCTTAATGTTCCATATGTAACCGATCTAGCCTTCCATTATAAACTCCCTAACCACTCTAACCCTCTAGTTTCTAACCTTGCATCCTCTTCCATTCCTGACAATCCTCCGAGGCGCCTGAAAAGAAGATGGCCTGCTAATGTAAAATGTCATTAGAGTGCTACCAATGGGAAGTTTCTATACACGCCTGTAAAACTCCATTTTACCTAAGATCAAATTTACTTAATGTATTATATAATATACAGTTGTAAATTTCAATAAAGATATTATAAAAAAAAAATGTTTATTTGAAAATTTACAGTTCTCATTGTTAGAAATTATGTATAATGTGTAAATGTAAAATATTAAAGATTTTTATGAATAAATAAAAAAAGGATAATAGATAAATCCTATGTGAACGAGAAATGCCGAGATCGCATGATGTTTCCTGATCGCATGACCTCATTATCTTTTGTTAAACAGTTAAAAGTTTATTATTGTTATAAGAACCACGAGAAACCTTAAAATAAGAACTTTTAAGCAACAGAAAAATAATAATTTTTATTCATAATTTTCTTCTCTATCCTATAGATTTTTTTTTTGTTGCGAAAATAGAGATACCTTCAGCATGAGCTCACTGCCCAACTAGTACAAGAGTTACAGAGGAGAAAAAAGGCAGTTATTTCACCCCAATATTTTACTACTTTAATGAAAACTATGAATAATTAATAGTCTAGATTGACGAGTCTACCAAGTATATTTAGAGGGAATAAAATATTGGCAGCTGTTTTAAAACGTTAAAAAAATTATTTTTTCATACGGAGCTCTATATCTTTGAAACTATCAACAACACTAAAACCTAAGCGAACAATATTTAAAGTAGGATAAATTTTCTAAAATATGAGCCGTATTAGAGCTATTTAAGTTCAATAGTTTCCGAGAAATAGCTTTTTAAAAAGCAACATTTCATAAAAAATGCACTAAAAATCATAAGTTAATTTATTTTGATAAATCTATATCTCAAAAACCATTAGAAGTGCAGATGTCTGTCAGCACTCAAATCAAAGCTATTCAAATGTACTATTAAGTAGGTTATAACGTTTATAGTTTTACGAGTAGTAGTTTCATGATATTTGGTAAAATAAATCGATTTATAGTATGTTTATCATACGCGAATATCATAAAATCTACTACCCCTACACACTAAGTGTCATAAACTACTTTATAGTAGGTTAAATTTCCCTTATTTTGAGTGTTGGCAGACATCTGTACGTCTTATGATTCCAGAGATATATTTTTTTTCAAATATTAATTATTTTATCCTACTAGCTAAAAATCAACATTTTGTGAATTTATTTTGTCGAATATCAAGAAAACTACTACTCCTAAACGTTATTAACCACTTTATAATAAATTTAATTAGCTTTAATATGAGTTTAAGCAGACATCTGTACGTATTATGGTTACTGTGATGTATTGTTTGATGCGTATACCATACCAGAATTTTTCCAT
>NW_027106968.1:10398-13547 GCF_000696795.3 Halyomorpha halys
ATAATGTTCTGTACTGGCGCTTGGTTTGAATGAGGTCTTTGAGATGTTGTGGTAGAGGATTTGTCTTGTCTGCAAAGATTAACATCATAAACTACTTTACAGTAATTAGTACAGTACTTTACTCTAATTTGAGTTTTAATAGACATCTGTAAGTCGAATAATTTTTGAGATGTAGATTTCTCAAAATAAATTCACTAACTACTGATGAAATAACAGTAAATTCAAGTATGGCAAAAAATGATGCAAATTTATATAAAAATGAACAAACTAAATTAATTACTGATTTTATTTACTCTGATTATTTTTTTATAAATGTTCACATATTTTAAATCATTATTAGCCATAACTAAGTTCACTTTTATGTAATATTATCTATTACCTTATTTTGATACGTTATTTATTAGATACAAGGAGAGAGAGAGAGAGAGATAATATTTATCATAAATATTATTGGATGTCTAAATATTTATGAAGAATCTAGAATCATATATATATGATCATACTTTATTTGTTTTCCTTTTATTTCAGTTTATTGAAATATACCTTGTGATTTATGATTTGTTAGAGGATTTATTACCTTTTTTGTTGGTTTATTTATTAATTTTCGGCATTTGATAATTCTGATTTCCGTTCAAGCTTGTAAATCAGTAATTGTACCTTTTTGTTTATTATTTTTAGTTTACTAGTATTTGATTCTTTTTCATTATTATTTTTTTTTTTATCAGAAGAAATATTATGATTATATTATTATATTTAGGATATGAAATATGGTTAATTATTGTTGTTTATTTTTTATCTTTCGAAATTCATTATTATAATTACATGGTCTATAATTTCATTTTTATTTTTTAAATTTTGTATTTTACTCTAAACCTGAGTTTGACGCCTGTAATATTATTCTAAAGAGATCAGTCCTAGAATAAATAAAGAATATTATTATTTTATATGTTTGTATCTTTTGTCTTTAGCCCCGATGAAGCCCTACGCCCCAAGTCGAAACGTCGGCTCACGATAAATAGTTTAATTACTATTCGAGTTATTTTGATCGCACCTGGACCATCTTTTTATATTTGTTATGAAGACTGTCTATAGTTTTTTTTTTTTTGTTTTTTTTTCGGATACATCATTTATTCAAAAATAGATATAAAGGCTTTCCCTTCATATATTTGATTCGCCCTTGACACTAGGCACTAAGAACCGTTTTGTTGACTTTTGGTCTAAATTTGAACGTTGCGACCCAGATAGCAATTGGATGGCATCGGGATGAGTTCATATCCCGAAAAGCGAGGCATATTCTCACGCCAACTTTCCTTCACTAGAATAATATAGCTTAATTTATTTTATTGATATCTACAAATGTATACAATTATGTACAAGTAAATTTGATGTTAGTTAAACAATAGCATGACACAGATATATGGATAATCTACCCATTAATGAAAATATAATTATAAGATAAATTAAAAAAATAAATAAACAAATTGGCCATTATTTAGTTCATAATACATAAAATAAATTAGCTTCATCATCTCACTACCACTATTTTTTTTTCCTATCATGCCTTCAGGTCAAAAATTAAAACACAATAGTGCTTTATTTATTTATTTATTTTACAAGTAAAAATGAGTTAAGCACTCTTTTGTTTTAATTTTTGTCCTGAAGACAGGAGAGCTGGATAAAAAAAAATTGAAAAAAGGTGAAATAATCAAAATCAGACGGTGAAACAAATTAATAAAAACTATACGCCTAATAATTGTGAATTGTATTTAGAAGAGATTCATTATTTGGATATTTTATTAAATAAAGAAGGTAAAAATAAATGAGTATTATGCTTTATTTTATTTTTTTAAAGTTGGATAGAACAAAAAAACATAAAATAAATAATAAAAAATAGGGTCTGTAAGTGTTTTATGAAAACTAATTACAAACTCTTTTCATTATCCACTGGTTAAAATAAATAATTAACAGATTTGTTCTGATTTTTAATAATTAAAAAAATACAGTAGTTACTTCACACCAGGAAGAACATCTTAAACAATAACCCCTGATTCTGACATTTCTAGATTGTGAATTAAAAATCATCATATTTTTAAAATAGTGACAAGTGCTTACAAACACCAATGTTTGGGAAAATTGTGGGGAGTGGCATTTTTTTACACTATCTGTAAAAATGATATGGTCTATATAAGAACAAAGCAAAAAATCATATAGTTTTCAGTGCAATATTGGAAAATGATATAAAATAAATTATTCTTTATATATAATTTTTTTGAGACGGATCTGTTTATTAGTTATTAAAAAACATCTATAAGGTCTCAACACTTTTTATTGTTCTAACTCTCCAATGTCTCGGCCATTCCGACCATTTTCAAAGATCTTATTACACTGCTGTAATAATGATAAACGCTGTGATACCAAAACCATAGGTTATCAACATAATTGCAGGTCATATTGCCTTTGTCAAATTATTTATCATTAGTCATTAACACATTAACTTATGTTTAGTATCACATTAACTAGTTTATAATATCTGTTTAATATATACATGTATTTTTTTTTTGGTTTCTGAATAAAAAAAAAAAATTAAATCCACAAGCAAGTTAAAATGAATTACTGAAAACACAAAGTTATTATTCTCTTTTGTATTAGATAAAATAAATTATTTATGAATCATAAATTTTAGAAATAATTAACATTTCTTCAGCCAATTGAACTGTTTATAATATGTCCCAGTGTGAAAGGGAATGTTGCTAAGGTCAAAGTTATCACTACACTCACAATCAGATAAATTATCTACACATATTTCTTTCTCGTTATCCATTTCATGCATATTTCATTACTTTATTTTCTTTAAAATTGTGGAAGAAAATTAACAATAATACAACTTTAAATATAACTAAATAAACTTTAAATATAATTATTTTTAATTTTTTTGTCTTTACGTTTGCACCATTATGCGACCTAACCTAAATAGAGTTGAAATATAAGGTATTTATTGGAATTATCTCTGTTTGGTAAAAATTAAGTTTAAAATTATTTACTGATAAATATTACAATCCGCCACAACGTTGTTGGACAATAAGTAATAGTGATAACTGATCAAATTTATACTAAATTTTAAAAAATAAAATAACTAAAAATAAATAAAT
>NW_027106968.1:13882-20004 GCF_000696795.3 Halyomorpha halys
ATAAATAAATGAAAAAAGAATTTATATAAGAATAAATAAAATCATGGTAAAAATTAGAATTTGAATTTATTTACATAAAAATAAGTAAAATATAATAAAGTATAAATAAATGCAAAAAGAATTTATATAAAAATAAATAAACTCTAAAATTAAATAAAGTCTAAAAATAAATAAAATCGTGGTAAAAATTAGAATTATAATTAAAAGAACAAGAATCAATTACTTTCTGTAATATACTAATCACGAATTTTGTTTATTTGGATATAGGTCATTGTTTGTGAAATGACGCATTAATCTCAAATATAATAATTACACAGTCTTGTATTAATATACTTTTTTAATAATAAAAATAAAACAATAACCTACAATAAAGAGGTTAAATAAGGTTTGAAGTATTGACAAGTGCAAGCTGTGTAGGCGTAGAGGAGGTCATGACCAGACCCATCCTGACCCCGGGAGAAATGTAGCGTGACCCAACTGTTATAAAACTTCAAGACCTTCAGCTGGGTGATATAATGTTGGCTGTGGTTTCCAGAAATGAGGTTAATTATATTAAAATAAAGCCAAGGGAAAAATAGTACAACTATATTGAATTTTTTAATCGATTTTGTGATTCTAGTACAATATTGTAGCTTCAAGACAGACGAATAGAATAGTGTGTACAGTTCACGAGAAAAACATTCTGGATACAGTAAAATATTTCTTAACAGACACCTCTTTATAAAAGAAACCCCTCTAAATGAACAATTTTACTAAGATCCTTCCCAACAACTTGTACTCTTACAAGAGATCCCGGCCCTATCTTCGTAGGAGTAGTAGTTTTCATGATATTTATCAAAATAAATTCACAAAATGTTGATTTATAGTTGATTAGGCAAACATTTTGATTTATGAAAAATATATCTGAGGAACCAGTAGGCGTGCTGTTACCATTAGCCTCCTAGCACTCAAATTAAAGCTAGTTTAATTTAGTATAAAGTAGTTTATAACGTTTATCTTCGTATGGGTAGTAGGTTTTATGATATTTGTTAAATACATTTATTTCTAGTTATTCGGACAAATATTCATATGCAAATATCATAAAAACTACTACTCCTACGAAGATAAACGTTATAAACCACTTTATAGTAAATTTAACAGGCTTTAATTTGAGTTCTTGCAGACATTTGTACGTCAAATGGTTCCTGAGATAATCTGTTTTCAAAATAAATTAACTAATGATTTTTTGGTTGTTGCTTTTTAAACAACTGTATTTCGGAAACTATTGAACGTAAAGAACTCTATTAGGACTCATATTTTAGTAAACTTACACTACTTTAAATGATGTCCTATCAGATTTTCTAATAGTTGATATTTTTAATGATATGGATCTCCGAGTGAAAAAATATATTTTTTTTTATTAATGTTTTGCAAAAGCCACCATTTTTTATTTCCCCTAACTATACTTGGGAGATTCAACGATTTTGACAAGTAACTGTATATAGTTTTCATTAAAGTAATCAAAAATTGCGGTGAAATAACTGATTTTTTTCTCCTCTTGGGCTTTTGAACTATATTATATTATAAAATATAAACAAACTATTCCAGGACTAAATTTTGTTGGTCACTAATTTTGGAAAAAATTAAGTAATGTTGTATTTTTTCTCCTGAATCTATTAGAGCATTAAAGAAAAATTATTATAAACAGTATGCATAACGTATTTTAGGTACATAGTTATTAAATTGCTAATGCACTCTTATTTCAAAATAGTATCGTTTAGAAATTATTTTTGTTATTAGAATAAACAAGGGAGGTGGCATAACCCCTTCAAATAACACAATCCCTATGGCATAACACTATACTTCAATGCAAAAGTGAAGCCAAAAAGACCAGACCCATAAAAGGAAGGTTTACGTTAAGGTTAACAGGAATGTAAACTAAACTTCATTGTAATCTAAACTGAAACAGAAAGGAGCCAGTGATTGGCTCGTACTCTTCCCCTGCTCCTCTGCCCCGCCCTTCAAAGGAACATAACATAAGGCCCGCCTTTTTGGCTTCACTTTTTCTGCCAGCTTACCTCCTCCATTACACTGTTTCTACAAAGAAGGTAGCTTTGTTGTTTTGTTTTATTTTGAATTTCCTCTTAATTTTATCATAAACTTAGTCCACTTATTTATTAGGGGGTATTGATAGCATGAAGAGAGATTTAGATGTTGTGTTCAAGCAGTCGGTGTATGTAAAAAACAATTTAAACCTCTCCCTCAAAATTTGAGGTCTTACATATCTCCCAGACTACGGTACTAAATTTCTTTTAATTAAGAAAAAATAATTTCTGTATCCAACAAAACGATGGCTGATACGAGATGACTATAGACTAAAGCTTTGATTTAAAAAAAATAATAATGTATTTTTGGTTTTTCGGACTTAAAACGTATCATAAATTAAATATTGATATATAAATGATTATAGTATTTCAGTTTTGTGTTCTTTTTTATATTAACCCCTTCTTAACAGAAACCTCTGAAAAACGGAAAAAAATTATCTTCCGTGGGTATCCGTTACATAGTAATTCTACTGTCCTAGGTTTTAAATGAGATTGGGACCCAGAAACAATGCAGTCCAAACGCTATTTATTCTGTCCGATATTGTACATTTATTTCGGGGGAGTTTGCTGGAGAGGAACTCGATATCGAATCCTGTTTGGGAAGCCTGGTCATTGTTATTTATTATATTCAGAAGCAGCCGGAAGGAAGAGGAAGAAAGAACAGGAGCCGCTATAGTATTGATATGCTGGCCACGAAATAGAAGCACCGTATACACACTATACACTTCAATTGGATATCAAAATGTATATTAATTTTGAAGGTGTCTGATCAAGGGTTGGTCCAAGAAGTAAATCAACATATGTAGGATATGCCGTATAACTCAAATATTGAATCAATTTTCAAAAATTGACATTCATTTATTTTTAATTTTACTTACCTTTTGTTAGTTTTTTCTTATGACCTCCTCCCTGGTCATTTTGGACATACATAAATACCTATTCCCAGGGTACCACCCTATTTTAACACCATGATGGGGGGGGGGATCAAGTTACTTCACTTACTCCTACTTTAACTTACTTATATATGGAATATATAGTAAGAAGTATTAGGAAAATCAAAAAATTCGGATTCGAGTTTTCGATAGAAATACATGTTTTGAGGTCCCCTGGGTCCAGAAAACCTGCAAAATGGTTTGTGTTTCTGTGAACAGCCTAACTCAAATACGAAAAGTCGTACATATTTATAGAAGGTATACACCTGGGATGTGACCAACTTTTTTTCGATAAATTCGACCTACGTACACGTAATAAAATCTTTTTTCACATTTTTTTTCCGATTTTCTCCAACTCGTTGAATCAATGAGTAATTAGTTTATCTTTATCACCAGCTATGTTTTATCCTCATTAAAGTAGTATAACACGGCACATATGCCGAATCTTCAAAAAATCCCCCTAAAGTACCTTTATTTTAATTATTTTTTAAAATATCGAGTTCTCATTGTTAGAAACGATAAATAATTTATAAGTACCAAATATAACAGAACTTTATGAATAACTAAAGAAGAAAAAAGGGATAAATAGATACGTACATCAGATTCGAACGGGAATATCTGAGACCATCTTTGGGGATCGTAATCTTTAGTTAAACTGTTGTATTCTTTAAAATATGAAATTTATATTCGTTATAACAACCTCGAGAAACCCTAAAATAAGAATTTTTATAGCAATAGAAAAATTTCGTTCATAATTTTTTTTTAACTCGGTATATCATGTCTTTTTAGTACCCATCATTAAAATAAATTAGTAAAACATACTTCTAAAATACATGAAATGTATTACATACGCTTTTACTGTGTCTTCTCCCTATGCTATGTCTATAATCAAGTGGTATTTAATTATATGCGATAGTTATGCTCATTGAACAGTCCGAATTTTCAACAAATCTTCCTTTAATTTTGTTTGTTTGAAATAATTAACGACCTCTCATTCCCAGAAGTAATAAAAAACGGATAATTATGAACTATGGAAGAATTTTATGAATAACTAAAAGAGAAATAGAATCAGCAGGGGAGAGACTGCAAAATGGAAGATAGCTGAGCGAACCCAATCTTTCTTGATCCTAATATTATGTATAGAACTTTGTTATCTTTTGTTAAAACGTAAAAAATAATAATTTTGTTTAAAAGTGAAAGTTGTGTGGTGCATAGACCGCACCTGATTTTTTTCTAAACCCATATTTAACGAAATAATATTTTCTGAACAATTTTAAAGCAATAATACACAGTAAGAAACTATTGAGTAACTTGTATAAGATATACAGCATAAAAAAAAAAAATGGATTCGAACTATTAAATAAAGATGAACCGATCTCTTGTCAAGTAGATCATTAATTTCTTATCTGGATTTTGAACGGGGCGTTGAGCTACAGGGTCATTAGTGAAAGTAATGAGCCAACGATATCGTGTTTCCTTCTAGTATTACAAACGGTCAACATCATCTACATAGTATGATAACAGTATTTAGGAAATATGATAGTGAACACCACCTCTGAGATTCAAATAATTTCAATAAATATTTTTGAATTTGAATAATACGTTTTTTGGTTGTGTTTTTTTTTGGAAAGTGTCTTACATAAAATCGCTAATTATTCTCCAACTACGCATTGAAATAAAAATTTTAATATGCAAAATAGCAAGTGTTATATTAATTTATTTCGTTGTAAAAATTAATTTTTTTTTTTTTGATATTTAAGTAATTATCTATTATGAGCTGCATAACTTATCGTTCTGATGCAGTACCTAATTGCTAAAATATTTACTATAAAGACTCCACAAAATTTCTTAATCCAAGTGTCAAAACTAGAAAAATTTGGTTAAGATTGGCTAGAAAGGATTAAAAATTATTATCGAATCTAAATAATAGATTACATTTCTGTGAAGATCATTTCGATGTAAGTATGCAAGAGAACAATTTAAGTTCATTAGAGGTTATATTTATTCCGAAAGAATTATACACAAAGTAACTATGTTGATACGTAATGATTTTGGCCTCTGATTGGAAAACGCTAAGGAGAATTATTTTCGATAAAAAATAATGGGCTAAGTGAAAAAAATAACACTGAAACCAGACTGCAAACCATTTGAATAAACTATTTAATAAATTTTATTTAGATTTAATTGAATAACGCTAAAATTAAAGCATCGATTTTAGGCAAGTTAGTACTTTCTGCTTTCATGAAACCGCATTCCATCGTTGTTTGTGGGAAAAAAAATAATGAAAAGAAGCCATCTAAAATGTTCATATGTTTAATGTAAATTATAATTTTATTATTAGGCAATAAACTATTTAATAAATTTTATTTGGATTTAATTGAATAACGCTAAAATTAAAGCATCGATTTTAGGCAAGTTTGTACTTTCTACTTTCATGAAACCGTATTCCATCGTTGTTTTGGAAAAAATAATGAAAAAGAAGGCATCGAAGATGTTCATATGTTTAATGTAAATTATAATTTTATTATGGAGCAATAAACTATTTAATAAATATTATTGAACAATGCTAAAATTAAAGCATCGATTCTAGGCAAATTTGTACTTTCTGCTTTGATGAAACCGTATTCCATCGTTGTTATTGATAAAAAAAATAATGAAAAAGAAAATATTCAATATTATTCC
Source organism: Halyomorpha halys (assembly GCF_000696795.3). Lineage (NCBI taxonomy): Eukaryota > Metazoa > Arthropoda > Insecta > Hemiptera > Pentatomidae > Halyomorpha > Halyomorpha halys. Next base: position 19,581 of record NW_027106968.1, read on the forward strand.
ATAATTTTATTATGGAGCAATAAACTATTCAATAGATTAACACCGAAAAAAAATAGAACATTTTTGTAATTTTTTTTTTTAAGAATAACACTATTGTTATAAGAAATATTAAATCTAAAAAAAAAAACCTTCCAATTTAAATGTTTCGAAGTTAGAGGGTTTGAAAGTAAACCGAGTATATGTATGAATGAATGAAAATTACTTTATTTATGTATATTTATAAGAAAAATTTTCTTTAATTTTGAATTTTAAGTTAATCAAAATTAGTTATAATGTAGTGTGAATTAGCGCCGATAGAGTGTGTTTATGGAGTGTTTTATTATGGTTACGAATCGCTGTTCTGTTGTTTATATAATTATAAAAGAATGTTCTCATGACTATGCTTTTAATGTCCCCATTGTTTACAGAGTCAGTATGAGTCATA
>NW_027106968.1:20696-22970 GCF_000696795.3 Halyomorpha halys
CACAAACTGAGAGCAAGTAACCTAACACAACAAACAAAATGCTGACGAACTCAGCTGGTCTGTTGCATGACGCCATTCTCCATTTAGCACTCTCAACCACATTATATGTTATATCGTTTTAACATGGTAAAAGAAGGAAATATTTCTCCCTCTAACATGAGTTTTTCCATTTAACACGCTTTAACATGTTAAACTTAAGATTATGAATACCCCATTATCTATGGTCAATGGAATTATAGGCCGTCGTTTAGTGAAAATTATGACTTCCATTTTATCAATATTTAAAATTAATCCCCATTTTAAACTTTTTATATGTTTCTTTGAAAGCATCTTTTAGTATTTTAACGATTGTGTCAATACGGTATAAAGAGATGTCAATTGATGTAACATAGGCTAAAGGCCTATATCAGCCTTTTTAAATTTTGGGTAATCATTTATGAAGAGATTGAATAGCATGGGGCTTAGGCAGGAACCCTACAGGAGACCGGCAATGGTATCATATATTTTTGGTTCTTTCATATTTATATCGACAGGTTTTAGTTTTAGTATAATTTCGTATTTCTGTGATTAGAGGGTTTAAATGTGTTAGAGCAAGACTAGAAGAAATTATGTTTCGGTTTATATATGTAATTCTGTACTGTGTCTATATTTAATTCAAAGGGCATTTTAAATATTCTAGGGTAATATGGATAGAGTAATGGATAGTAACAATTCTGAGGCATTTGTTGTGGAACACTGGCATTTTTATAGGGCAGGTAAAAAGTCTTAGATAGGTCTTAGCACCGCTTTATGTATTATAAATTTATTTCTACTGGATAATTTTAATTTTTTCCAAACTATGTTAAATGTTATAAGTATAGGATTGTAGCCCTATTTAAAGTCATCTTACATGTTAAATGCATAAGAGCTTTAGCATAAGCTGGGATTTTCTAAGCAACTTGTTTTATAACCTTTTCTTCCAAAACCTCTTGCTATTGTTTACTTCTAAGTAAGAAAGGAAATTGTGTGAAAGAGGCCACTGAGTGCCATCTTGATTTTCTAACCGGTGAGAAAGAAAATCAAGATGAGCTAATTGACAACTGTCATTACATTATTGTTATTGCCATCCATTGGTTTATTAGTTATAAAACATCCAAAACAATACTAACACAATTAAAACACAAACTGAGAGCAAGTAACCTAACACAACAAACAAAATGCTGACGAACTCAGCTGGTCTGTTGCATGACGCCATTCTCCATTTAGCACTCTCAGCCATGTTATATGTTATATCGTTTTAACATGGTAAAAGAAGAAAATATTTCTCCCTCTAACATGAGTTTTTCCATTTAACACGCTTTAACATGTTAAACTTAAGATTATGAATACCCCATTATCTATGGTCGATGGAATTATAGGCCGTCGTTTAGTTAAAATTATGACTTCCATTTTATCAATATTTAAAATTAATCCCCATTTTAAAGTTTTTATATTTTTCTTTGAAAGCATCTTATAGCATATCAACGATTGAGTCAATACGGTATGAAGAGATGTCAATCGCTGTAACATAGGCTAAAGGCCTATATCAGCCTTTTTAAATTTTGGGTGATCATTTATGAAGAGATTGAATAGTATAGGGCTTAGACAGGAACCCATACGTAGGAAAGGTGTTATATATATAAATATGTTAAATGGAAAAACGTATGTTAAATGGAGAAATATTCCCTTCTTTTACCATATTAAAATGATATAACATTTAACATGGTTGAGAATCTGTTACTAGGTATGTTCAATGAAGAATGACGTCACACAACAGACCAGCTGAACTCGTCACAATTTTATTTGTTGTCGTGTTAGCTTACTTGCTCGTAGTTTTTTTTTTTTTTTTTTGTGTTAGTATTGTTTTGGATGTTTTTATAACTAATAAAGCAATGGATGACAATAATAATAATGTAACAGTTGTCAATTAGTGCAACTTGATTGTCTTCCTCACAAGTTAAAAGTCAACAAGGCACTCAGTAGCCAAACTTTTACATAACTTCCACTTTTCACTCAATTTAGACATGTTGTAATAAATTATTTTAATCAAAACTTAAAAATAAACAATAACATGAAGTTTTGGAAGGAAAGGTTATAAAACAAGTTGCTCAAAAAATCCGCTAGGAGCTCTAATGCATTTAACATTTAAAATGTCTTTAAATAAGGCTGCTCACAATCCTATACTTATAACATTTAACATGGTAAAACATTTTACATTTAACACATCATGAATACCCCTCATGTTATATCGCTTTA
>NW_027106968.1:24660-30228 GCF_000696795.3 Halyomorpha halys
AATAATGTTATATAATAAATAGAATAGAAATGGTTTTTGAAAAATTGTTAATTTTAGCTTTCATTGTTCATCTTTGTGGTGATGGAGGTAGGAGAAAATTATTTTATAGTCTATGTGGTTGTTATCATAATGGAAGATAACCTTCAGGAAGGTAATTATTCTCCTAAAATCTATAACTATTAACAATAAAATAGTTTTTATTCATTAAATGACATTAATATTATAATATATTAGCAGGAATGACAATAAAGGAGAAAATTATATGTTATATATAGGTTTTTGTTATCAAGTAAATAGTTTATAAACATTTCTTTGAGTGCATATGCTATATAGTAGTTGTAAGCGCATGTTTATGGTTTTGTTGAATTTGTTTTAGCAGCCTGAAGATGGGGGAAATCTCCTGAAACGTTGTTTCTGATGATATGAAATAAACTATTGCATTTTAATAAGGAAGAATTGTGTCATTAACTAAATCCAGTTTAAGAAAAACCCTTTATCATAAATCAAATATATATATATCAAATTAATAAATAAATTGAATTCTGTACTCTTGGTTTGCATTTCATATTTATAATAATAAAACAGAAAATCTTAAAATCGTTGGTACTTTACCATCTAAACTATTTTAATTTTATAGAATTATCCTAAAATATGAAGATAATAATTTATTTACAAAAGAAATTATATATTTAAAAATTTTAGTAAAAAAAATTAAATTTATCAAAACACCCTATAACAATTTGGTAAACGTTCCTTAAACTATATGGTACCATATCTGTTCAATCGTTTACTAGAAGAGCTAATAAATAAATCAACCACAAAGAAAACTAAAACAGAAATATTTGACAGGGTACTTTCTATCTTCTATGATTCCCAATAGCTGATTTTGATTCACCAAATGACAATATCTAACTGTATTTTTTTCTTAGCTCCACATAAATTATTTACTATATTATAATTAGAATTAGTAATGTATGTGTGTGCTTAGTCATACATATTATTGGATCCTTATTATTATCATATTCTGTATCATCTTGTTTTATTCTCATTATTATATTAATTCACTAATTGAAAATTTGCAGCTTTATTATTCGTTTCAAAATCTTTTCGGTTATTTTTATATTTATAATTTTTTTTAATTTATTTTTTTAATAATTATTATTTTATTTTTATTTTTTACTTTCCATTTTAGTAATTGTTAATTAAATTATTAGTTGTATCACTTGAGATCAATTCATATTGCACTTTTCTATCTTAAAAATTATATAACCTCCACAAGGCCCTAATAGTCTAAACTGTAATATTTACATTTCACTTATGTCTATAATTTTTATGTGTTATTTTGGCACCGACCGATACATGTTGTCATCTGGGCTCTGTTTCATAATGAAAGGTAATAGTATTAGTTCAAAATACAAGTATAGAAACAACATGGTAATTACAATAATACTTATTTTTTCATGATAGGGATGACAATTAGTGATAGTGCTGGAATTAAAAAATACTAAAGTACAAGTTAATATAGTACAAGTCAGAGTAATTGTATTAAGTTAAATCTACAAGACTAATAATATTAGTTTGTACTTTATTATGAAACAGGGCCCTGGTCGGACCATATTGGATGTATTTTTTTAAATGAATAAAATAAAAAAAAAAATTCTTCTTATTATTACTTGTAAGTTATGTTGAAAGGTTGTAATACAAGAAGTTGTCGCTTAAACGATTCGCTGATTAGTGAAATATGAGAAGGAGGGATAAGTAACCGGAATGATAATAAAGAAATTAGATACTGCTTCAAGGTATTTGATTTCACCAAACTGTGTCAGTCAAATTTTTAGTTCAAGCCTTTGAATATTCTTTCAATTGTGTTTTCAACATGAAGTAATACTGTTGTTATTTCAATAAAGCAAGGCGTACAATCATAAAACCATTAATAATCGATTGCATTGTCTCGTAAATTATTTATAGCCAATTATATTAGATCAAAGCCACTAATTCATAAATATCACGAAGAATTTCAAATATTTTATTTATTTTGATCAATTATATTCTCAGTACTTATACCTACCAGAGAAACTGTTCAATATTGATATTTTATTTTATATTTTACATTAGAATGACATTGAAGATTCGCTTCTCGGGGCCGGCGAGAAATAAATTTTGATTGAACGAGGTGGGAACCGAACCCAGAATCTTCAGAACTATGCACTCTGAGACCTATACTCCAAAGCAGCTCATTCGACATATTTTAATATATTATTCGATTCTATAGCTTTCCATCATTCAAAAAGCACTGATAAAGCTCTGCAAAGTGGGGCGAAACGTATTAAATAGTTTATTTAATTTATATTTGAGTTTGACCACAAGAGTACAAGAGTCGGGAAGAAAAAAAGGCAGTTATCTCACCCCAATTTTGATTACTTTAATGAAAACTATGTATAATCAATAGTCAAAACTGATTAGTCTGCCAAGTATAGTTAGTGGAAATACAAAATAGCCGCTGTTTCAAAACCTTAAAAAAACATTAATTTTTCATTCGGAGCTCTATATCTTAAAAACTACCTACAACACTACAAAATATAAAAGAACATTATTTAAAGAAGAGTAAATTTTCTAAAATATGAGCCATAATAGAGCTATTTACGTCCGATAGTTCTCGAGACATAGCCTTCTAAAAAGCAACATTTCATAAAAATGTACTGAAATATCAGTAGTTAGTGAATCTATTTTGAGAAGTTTATATCTCAATAACCATTCGACCTAAAAATGTCTATTAGCACTCAAATTAAAACTAAATAATTGTACTATAAAGTAGTTTACGACCTTTACATTCGTAGGAATAGTAGTTTTCATGATATTTGCTAAAATAAATTGATTTATAGTTCGAACAATAGGTTTGGTTAATGAAAAACTATATTTCAGAAACCATTGGACGTACAGATGTCTGCCAGCCCCAAAATTAAAGCTAGTTAAATTTACTATAAAATAGTTTATAACGTTTATCTTTGTAGGAGTAGCAGTTTTGACAAACTGATCTCACAAAATTTTAATTTCCAGTTGTTTGTAAAAAATGCTGGATTTTTAAAAAAATATATCTCTAGACCCATAAGATGCACATATGTCTGCCAACACTCAAAATAAAGGGAATTTAACTTACTATAAAGTAGTGTATGGCACTTATCTTCATAGGGGTAGTAGTTTTTGTGATATTGACAAATGAATATAAATTTGGCAAATGAAAACTTGTCCGAACAACTATAAATCAATTTATATTAGCAAATTTCATGAAAACTACTACTCCTACGAAAATAAACGTTTTAAACCAATTTATAGTTCATTATACTAGCTTTAATTTGAGTGCTAATAGACATCTGAACGTCAAATGGTTTTTGAGATATAGATCTTTCAGTAAGTTCCACACAACATTTTTATGAAATGTTGCTTTATAAAAAGCTATATCTCGGGAACTATTGAACGTAAATAGCTCTATTAGGGCTTACATTTTAGCAAATTTACTCTACTTTAAATGATGCTCTCTTAGATTTTCTATTGTTGTTGGTAGTTGTAAAGACAGAGAGCTCAAAATAAAAAAATAATTATTTTTAACATTTTGAAACATACTTGGCAGACTCATCAATTTTGACTAGTGATAATACATAATTTTGTATAATAATAAAAATTATGTTTTGTGTTTTTATACAAAAATATTATCATGATTTAAATCGTTCCACTTATATGACGACTAGTATAAATGGAGAAAAAGAGTATATTCTTGTTCATTTACTCATCATGCGGATGAAAGAGGCCGAGGTATAATTCAAATTTATCACTGTTAAAACCAGGAAGCACAGCTATGACGAATAATTTGAGAGAAATGTTTATGAGAAAATAAATAAATATAATAACAATCTGAAAAAATCCTGGACATTTCAGAAGGTCAGGTGCTATCATTAAAATTGGAAATTGTGGAAATGAAACTAATTATTTCCGACGGGTGAGAAGTGTTATATAAGCTTGTATTGGAATTCCCAAGAGTGAATACCAATTGTAAATAATGCAACAGAGATAGTATTTTAAAGTCCGTCAACGAAGGAAAATATAGGAACCCGACAAAGTTACAACATGACCCAATAGTCCAATAAAAAATGTAGCACTTTTATGAATCTTTAATGAAAATTTACTATTTCAACAACTATAAATCAATTTATTTTAGCAATTATCATTAAAACTCCTACGAAGATAAACGTAATAAAATACTTCATAGTACATTAAAATAGCATAATAGATTATTAAATTACACATTTTACATAATTTTTAACCATACCAAAGCTCATTTTTATTTCATGTCATCTTATTTTGTAACCTTGTTAATTAATTTTAGTTGTTTATATTTTTTTTTTAGCCCTGATGAAGACTAAAATGTTGGCTCATGCCAAATCCGCACCCGGCGTATCTTCCTTTAATGAAATTAAAATTGTTTAAAATTACTTAAGCATATTGAAATGGCATGAGCTTTTGAAATGTGCATTCAAAGTTGAATAACTCAATTTTTATTTATAAACTCCAAATTTATGTGTATTGATGGCATTTCACTTAATTAAAAAATGAACCAAACCATGCCTTTATATTATATATTTAAGAATAACAATCAATAGAAGACTTCAATCAAAAACCGGTTTATAATAGGGGTATTCATGACGTTGTGATAAATGTAAAATGTTTTACCATGTTAAATGTTATAAGTATTGTGAGCATCCCTATTTAAAGTCATGTTAGTTGTTAAATGCATTAGAGCTCCTAGCGGATTTTCTGAGCAACTTGTTTTATAAACTTTCCTTCTAAAACTTCATTTTATAGTTTACTTCTAAGTTTTGATTAAAGTAATTTATAATACAACATGCCTAAAGTAAGTGAAAAGTAGAAGTTGTGTGAAAGTTTGGCTACTGACTGCCTTATTTATTTTATAACTTGTGAGGAAGATAATCAAGATGAGCTAATTGGCAAGTATCATTAGATTACTATTATAGTTATTAATTAAAACATCCAAAATAATACTAACACAATCAAAACACTAACTACGAGCAAGTAACCTAACACAACAATCAAAACGGTGACGAGCTCAGCTGGACTGTTGCGTGACGTCATTCCCCATTTAGCAGACCTAGTAACAGACTGTCAACCATGTTAAATGTTATATCGTTTTAACATGGTAAAAGAATGAAATATTTCTCCATTTAACATGTTAATCTAAAGAAGAATACTCCTGATATTACACTCCCAGTTACCGACAGTTAAAGGGGCAGTAACTTACACCTTGGGAAATCCAACTTCATCCCGAAGACTGAGGCCCAGTCCGCTGTAGGACATCCTGTTGTGAATCCTGTACTTTAGTACTTTTTAACTCCTGAAATATCACTAATAGTCCCCTTGGATTAAGATAAATTCCAACAAATCACATCAAATCACCTTTAGCCTTCGTCGTAAACCTATTGACTGCCCTACAGTTTCATTTAATGATGTTACTTTTACCCCTGTCGAACAGATCCGCTAGCTTGGACTACATTTGGA
>NW_027106968.1:30278-44645 GCF_000696795.3 Halyomorpha halys
ACAAATTTTCATTTGCCAAATTTATATTCATATGTGAATATCATAAAAACTACTACCCCTACGAAGATAAGTGTCATTAACTACTTTATAGAAAGTTAAATTTCTTTTATTTTGAGTGTTGGCAGACATATGTGCGTCTTATGGGTCTAGAGATATATATTTTTTCAAAAATCCTACATTTTATACGAACAACTACAAATTAACATTTTGTGAGTTTATTTTGTCAAATATCATAAAAACTACTACTCCTACAATGATCAACATAATTAACTATTTTGTAATAAATTTAACTAGCTTTAATTTGAGCGCTGGCAGACATCTGTACGTCCAATGGTTTTTGAAATGAAGATTTTCATAAATCAAACTTATTGTCCGAACAACTATAAATCAATTTATTTGAGCAAATATGATAAAAACTACTATTCCTACGGAGGTAAAGGCTATAAACTTCTTTATAGTCCATTAAACTAGCTTCAATTTGAGTGCTAATAGACATCTGTATGTCACATAGTTCCTGAGATATAGATTTCACAAAATAAATTAACTAACTACTAATCTTTCAGTAGGTTATTAAGAGATTTTGCTTTGTAAAAGGCTATATCTCGAGAACTATTGGACGTAAATAGCTCTTTTAGGGCTAACATTTCCCCAAATTTACTCTTCTTTAAATAATGTTCTCTTAGATTTTCTAGTGTTGTTGTTAGTTTTTAAGATATAGAGCTGCGAATGAAAAATTAATGTTTTTTTAAGGTTTTGAAACAGCCATCATTTCATTATTATGTATATTTTCAATTTTTTTAGTCTATTATTTATTTGTATTTTTTTTCTCTCTGAATTATTGTTGTGTTTTTGTTTGTATAACCCTGATGAAGACCTGAAAATCAGGTCGAAACTTCGGCACAAATAAATAATTCGTTTGTTTATTTGTGTTTTTTCTGTTGACTGCACTCCCCTCCCCCCCGATCATCTTCTCCTCGTACGTAACTACGGTAAACTATCTTGACATCATATATTTCAACAGTTATTCTGGTGGGGGAGAAAGGAAACAATAAGTATATGGCCCGAAATAGAGTACATAACTGAAGCAATAGGAACAACTTTCATTGAAGGAAACATAAATCAATATAAATAAAATAAAGTAGAATGTGCCTCATCACACAACTATCACTCACTAAGCTGCTCACCTCTTTAAGTTTTGTGTAGCTCAATGAGCTCGTGTTGAAGTTGTCGCTAGTTTTTTGATTTTCGAGAAAAAATAAATAAAAAAACGTAAATTATGAACAACAAAATTTTATTTTCGTGTTGCTATAAAAGTTCCTGTCTTAGGGTTTGTCAAAATGGTAATAACAAATATAATTTATTTCCCAGCCAATAATATAACAGTATAACAAAGATAACGAAGCAGTCATGCGATTGAGAAATATCGTGCGTTCTCCAAATTGGATTTATTTATTTTTCCTATTTTCTCCTTTAGTTATTCATAAAATTCTTCGATATTTTGTATTTATCATCTGCTTATTATAGCTAACAATGAGAACTGTTTATGTTTTTCAAATAAACCAAATTTAAAGGTACTTTGCAGGATTGTTTTTTTCTAAATTCGGCATTTCAGCTGTAAATTCGTCAGTCTGTTTCAATAAGTATAAAACCAATCTGATATACAAGACCACATAATTGCTCATTGATTCGAGTTTAATCAAAATTGTTTTGAGGCGTTTTGGAGAAAATTGAAAATATTTGAATAATCGATTTCAAGTTACACTTCCTGTATAACGACTTTTGCAAAAAAGGTTGCTGTCCCAAGTATTTACATACCTTTAATATGTAACTTTAGTTTTCGAGCTAGGATTTTCAAAAAAATACACAGGCCAGTGTACAAAACTAGGTTTTTTGGACTTAGGCGCCTTAAAAAATGTATTTCCCTCTAAAACTTCAATTAGAAACTTTTTACAATCCCAATACTTTCCCTTACTGAATATTCAATATTGGTAAGTGAAAGTAAAAAAACAAAGTTTTTAGAATATCTTCATGTCTTACATATTTTTAGAAGTAAAGCAATTTCTAGTTTAATAAATTATTAACACCTACAAAATAAATATTCAAGCAAACACTTAAATAACTAATGCATTCTGACTTTATTGGCTCAAAGCTTGCAATTATTGGGAGTAAATACAAATCTTTGTTATAATAAACATTTTTTTAAAAATATTTATTTATTGCTATTCACAACTGTACATTATAATACATTTAGTAAATCTGATCTGAGTTAAATTGGAGTGTTACAGGCGTGTAGAGAAACTACCCATTTGTAGCACTCTAATGACATTTTACATTAGCTGGTCCCGTGGCCATGTTCTTTTCAGGCGCCTCGGAGGATTGTCAGGAATGGAAGAGTATGCTAGATTAGAAACTAGGGGGTTTGAGTGGTTAGAGAGTTTATAATGGAAGGAGTGATATCTGGTTCGGGCTAGATATATATGTTATTTAAAATTAAAATTTATAATGGAAGGAGTGATAATAAACATAATAAAATATTTCTTGAGAAGTAGACTGCATGGATTAACTTCAATTAATTGATCAAAGTTCAAATTTACAACTAAAATAGATTTTGAAGTTTTATTTCCAACTTTAGTCTATGGGAACTGTGAAAAATTACGGCCTTGAGAATTTCAATTAACAAAGAATTTCGAGAAATATTTCTGTAGAACGGAGACATCGGAGGTCGAAGTTCAATTCGTTATCTATAATTACTCCAGTGAATCAGAAAATCATTATTCCTAATTAAATTTAAATAGTTTGGTAGAGAGAATTGTGTCATTTTGAAATTACACTTTCTTGAGATACAGCAAAATTTTAAGATATAAAATAATTTTGATAAGAGAATTAGTGAATATATATTGATTTAAAAAGAAGTATGAAATATTAATTACAGAGCTATAAAAATAAATAGAAATAATGAAATGACAATGGACAATAAATGGACATAGCCCGCCGTGAAGTGTAGAAGGGCTTCACTTCTCATTCTAGGACAAAAGTTCGCCCATCGATCGTCCAGCAAATATCAAGGGATGTAGTAACCCTTTATAGTCAGGACATAATTCAAGATGGTGTTTGTCTCTGTAAATATTTGACATGCTTCTCTCTTCCACTCGCAATGAAAATTCCTATTTTATTCGTCATGTATTAGTGAGGCGAATAGCAATTGCTATCTTGCGAAAGATTGCTTTCGTTCGCAACTGAATTCCACAAAGGTTATCCTTAATGACATTTAATTGCTCTGTAGATGAGACTGGAATCTGAGATAAGATTCTAAAATATTGCTGAGTATTCAAGTACGAATAACCAAGCTATTAATATGATAAACAATCATTATTATCATAATAATAATGACTAATACTAGATAGCGATAAGCGTATTTCAAAAGACAAACGATATTCAAATCAAATAAATTATAAAAAAATAAATAAATGAGATCATTGAACAAAGTTAGACAAGTACATATAGTACAAGAGAATAAAAGTCAGTTATCTCACCCCAAATTTTGACTACTTTAATGAAAACTATGTATAATTAAAAGTCGCAATAGATGAGTCTGCTAAGTATAGGTAGGGATAATAAAAAATGGCGGCTCTTTCAAAACGTTGAAAAAATTGATATATAGGAAGATGGTCAGGGTTGCGGTCAAAGGAGAAACAAAAATAGTTTACAACTATTTATTTTCCGACGTTTCGCCCCACTTTGTAGGGCTTCATCAAGGCTAAAAAGATACAAAATGGTACAATGATAAGAATAAAATACAATGATAAGAATAAAAATAATTAACAATGCCAAGAGTAAAAATTTTTATAAAAATACGTAAAATATGTAGTTAAAAAATACAGGAGATGTACATAAAACAAAAACAATACGGGGAAGGAAAAAAAAAATATAGAGATTAAATAAACGTCATGAAAAAATAATAATTATACATAAATAAGTAATAATAAAGATATAAAATGATAATAAATGAGCAAAGAACAAGTTAAGACAACCTACCTGTTCAAAGCAAATGGCTCATTTATTATCATTTTATATCTTTATTATTACTTATTTATGTATAATTATTATTTTTTCATGACGTTTATTTAATCTCTATATATTTGTTTTCCTTCCCCGTATTGTTTTTGTTTTATGTACATCTCCTGTATTTTATAACTGTATATTTTACGTATTTTTATAAAAATGTTTACTCTTGGCATTGTTACTTATTTTTATTCTCATCATTTATTGCAGTTTATTACGTTTTTATAATTCATAGTACAACGAAGATACACGTTATAAACCACTTTATAGTAAATTTAACTTACTTTTTAAATAACTTTATAGTAAATTTTCATAAATCAATAACTTTGTTCAAAAAACAAGAAAACAACTTTTTGTGAATTTATTTTGTGGAATATCGTGTAAACTGCCATGTGTAGGTAAGGGAATACAAAATGGCGGCTGTTTCATTCGGAGCTCTATAACATTAAAACTACCTACAACACTTGAAGACCTAATAAAATATCATTGGATGCAAGCCTACCTTCTACGCCACAACCCCTGATGAAGACCTGAAACTCAGGTCGAAACGTCGGCATAAAATAAATAAATATGGTTTCGTTTATTTATGTTGTTCTTTGCTGAACGCACCCCCCGACAAACTTCTCCAATCATTAATCTACTGTCAACTATCTACACCTCACTAATAAAATATCATTTAAAGTAGAGTAAATTTGCTAAAATATGAGCCCTGAGAACTATTTACGTTCAATAGTTCCCAAGATACAGTTTCTAAAAATCGAACAACGTACAGAATCTATTAGCTCTTAATTAAGGAGTAATGTGTAGAGGAGTAACAGAATCCTCGATATTCGCCAAAATAAATTCACTAACTGTCAATTTCTCGTTGTTTTCGCTATATCTCAGGAACTATTGTAGAAATTCCTATTATAGCTCCTAAATTAAAGCTAGTAAAATAAAGTTGTAAACGTTTTATCTTAATAGCAGCAATAGTTTCTATGATATTCGCTACAATTAATCCACAAAATGTTGATTATTCGTTTTTTTTTTTTTTAAAGAAAACCTTTTTCGAGTTTAAATAACATATATATACTATGTAATTTCTTAAGAAATTGATATGGGACCAACTAGATTACAAACCTTACAATCCTTGAAAATTTCATCTAAATTGAATAACTATTATGATTTTGCCCGAACACTTATCTACAGTTTAAAACGTATAATGAGAGTGAAAATTATCTATTCAAATAATATAATAAAATTCAATTGTTTAAAATTTAATTAGTAATTAATTAATGATTTATTATGAACCTAAATTTTCCCACGAACAAAATAACTTACACCAATTTTGTCTTCAACGATTCATTTATAGAAGGGCACGAATTTACAAACAAAAAACTAAATGAAAATTAAATATGTTACATTGTTTTTCAGTAAATATTGTAAAGTCTCAAATTTTCACGTTTCTTGTTCTGAGTCTTAATTTTTTTTTTATTTAAATGTTTTCGAGTTTCATAATGTATGGATAGATACTATATAATTCACAATTATTTTATTAATTACAAATAATACACAGCATTAAAGTTAAATAATAAAATGAAAATTAAATATTCCTCCTTATCCCATTTTTTTTTTTTTTATCGAAAAACAAGTTTCGAAAAAGTACTCATCTCTGAAAACTAATCAATTATAGGCAAAACAAAAAACTGAATTTTTATTCAATCTTAGGCTTATTTTAGCATGTTTTCTCTAAAATTACCGTGCGTTGAGTATGCTCTGAGTCAATTATTTTATTAATTGCAAATAATATATATTCATTCAAGTTAAATAAAGTAATAAAAACTAAATATTCATCCTTATCCCATTTTTTTTTTATCGAAAAACAAGTTTCGAAAAAGTGCTCTTCGCCGAAAACTAATCTTTTGGGAGCAACACAAAAAAAAAATAACTGAATTTTTGTTCAATTATGGACTTATTTTAGTATTTTTTTCCTCAACATTATGGTGTATTTGATATGTTCTGAGTTTAAAAATACCCCATGCTCATAATATGAAAAAAAAAAAAAAAAATGAAAATGAAACGAGAAAGTCTTTTTGGAATAAACTCTGAGGTAAGCCTTCTTCGAAATTAGTAATTTTACTCATTAGCGTATTTAAAAAATATATTTTCTATATTCGTAATGACTATTATATCCCACCTGTTCTGAAATCAATCAAAATTTATATAAAGAAAAATAAAAAAGCTATAATATTAAGAAATTTAAAGAATCAATTGACATTAAATGAATCTTTTGAAATCACTATACATTTTTCATGTGATGATCGATTGGAAACATTTACAGAAACAATATTCTATTACTGTTCCAAATCTTTAGTAAGCAAAAAACAATACATACACTTGAGATGGTTCATTTTTCCTAACAGTTCCTACAAAGAAATGTCTGTTCTTGAAGACCGGATTCCGCCGTGCCCCAACTGCTCGAAAGGAAAGGAAACACTGCATTGAATCGTCGCTATGGAATCAATAAGCCAAGGTCTTTTTGGGAAATAAATTATTAATAATATCTATAAATAATTTATTCTTTATTCTTTGCTGAATGTGTTCACAACTTCCTACTTAGACACGCCTCTCCGTTTCCTTATTTATTTATTGAATTCGTTATCCATTTTAATGACAACTATCTTCTCCTATTTATTTAATAATGTAACTGAAGATAAAGAAATAATTAATGCAGTATGTATGCAAAGAAATTAATTAGTCCTATTCCTCAAACCGGCAACTAATTTTGTTTTTTAAAAGAGGCATAAATAAAAACTGATTAATTTATACGCATCACTTTGGGGAACAGCTAAACCGTCGAACATCAAGCGTATCCAATCCTTTCAATCCAAAATCCTTAGAACCATAGTTAGTGCACCCTACTACGTTTCCAACAGAACACTACACCATGACCTTTGTACTTGATCTCATACTCATCAAATTCTCAAAATTCCATATAATCCTTTCAAACCATCCTAATCCTTTGGTTCAAACCTTATCTAGTTCCACCCATCCCTACAGCCCACCTAGAAGGTTGAAACGGCAGTGGCCAAGAGACTTATTAAAATAAAAATGGACAATTTTAGTTCTGGCAATGGTCAGATTCTCCACTCAAGTTGAGTGTTAGCGCAGTTGCTCAGCCTCCACTGGCTGTGCGGCAAGATGGATGCGCTGGGATCTTTTGAGCTCTGCTCTACCCCTCACACGTGGGAAATAGAGTGGGCTCAGGGATCCTCAGGTCGATTGTGTAAATATTGTATATATTATTTTATCATTATGTTATTTTATTTTTTATACAGATAGTTTGATTATGTTCATCTTGTCTATTCTTCTGTTTGTATATATTTTAAGAGAGTTTATTTTTTTTTTAATTTTAGTATGTATGAGATCATTCATCACTATTACCTAGTGCCCACAACTGTGTGGCAGATTGTAATATGTATCAATAAATAAATCCATCAATGTATGCGCATCACATAATTTCCACATATCATCCTAACTATTGAGTAAAAACTAATCCTTGCTTAATTAAACAGATCTCAAAATGAACAAGGATAAAACAATATATAGTTAACAGTGGAAACGGGAGAAATTCAGGTAATACAGGAATAGAAGGAAATACATTTGAATAGATAGAGAGGTAAATATCTCTACCTGTTCAAATAGTCAATAAAAGTAAAAAATCAATAAATATAAATATATAAATCAAGTACTATAAGTAAAATATATAAATCAAGTTGTATAACCCCGAAACACCCCTATACAGAATTAATTAAGAAACTTAGGAAAAAAAATTGATTTTTTTTTGCATTTGTGTATATTAGCAGTTATATTTTAATTTAAGGAATTTAAGATTGCGGATCCCTAAAATGTTAATAAGCACTTAACCAACGGGTAAACGTCCGAGGGGTAGACCGAAACGTAGATGGGAGATTGTGTTAAAACAGATTGAGTGGAATTTGGTTTGGTGGGTGTATCGGCATCGAACCTTCGGGTTCGTTATGTCTTCATTATTATTATAAGAAATATTTTGTTTTTGGTTTCAAATAACTAACTTTTGTTTATAATAATAACTTTGTCAAGATCCCTTTAATTACTTGTAATAGTTAGATTCATTAAAACTATGTAAAGGAACTTTTATTCTATTCTATTGTTTTAGGTAAGTAGAACAGCGTTTCTAATTAGATGTATTTTATTTAGTACTTCTGTTATTGCTCTGTAACCTTTTATTTATAATAAACTATTGTTTTAGCAATCAACTAACTATTTACTTTCTTGAGAATCACATATATATGTCTAATTTTAATCGTAATATAATGAATCGTGATCATTAAGTGGAGTTAAGAAAACTACAGGCAGAACCAACAAAAATAATGGTTTTCTTATTATAGAAAGAGAAAAGGTTAAATATATAAATAAAATTATTGGGAATAAAAAATGGCTATACCATTAAAAACCTAAACCAAAAGAAGATAAACTCCAATTGTAAACTGACAGTGGATGGTTAACTCAGCCATTTGTTACATAAATACGGGGGGAGGGGGAGGGGTTTATCAAGAGACTCCATTCCCACTGACAGTCACACACGGATTTGAGACATATTATTTATGGTGCCTAGCTCTTTGACACAGAGTGGAATTTATCGTTGGTAGGATGGGCCTTATTGTGTGAATTTTAGGATCTCTCTTTTACAGATATATCTCAATTTGTCTTTTAATAATAAATTTGATTTTTTTAAATAGTAGCTCAAAATTACACATCTTACGCAAGTATATTTAATTGGTAAATTGAACCACACTGCCCTCTCTAGCATCTATTCCTAGCCAGAGAGTTGAGCAAAAACGAATTACAATTTCAATTACTTTTCAATTACAGTAATTTGCAATAGTAGAAGTACAATTACAAGTAATATGAATATGATATATGTACAATTATTATATACAGACATATATTTAAATTGTGAACATATACATTTTAACCGTCTTATGAATACGATTCATTTTCGGGATCATCAGAGGTATGTACATAACCCAGCATTGCGCCGAGCTGAAGTGGCTCTATCCATCCTTCCGATGCCAATATTTCCTGGGTGCCTTTCCATTCTAGGCATATTTATGACGTTGTGTTAAATATAAAATGTTTTACCACATTAAATTTTATAAGTACAGGATTGTGATCAGCCCAGTCATGTTAAATGTTAAATATATAGGAAGATGGTCAGGGTTGCGGTCACAAGTGAAACGAAAATAGTTTACAACTATTTATTATTTTCCAACGTTTCGCCCCACTTTGCAGGGCTTCATCAGGGCTGTCCAAATGAATAAGATGAACCAATGCGTGACGTCATTCTCCATTTAACAGACCTAGTAACAGACTCTCAACCATGTTGAATGTTACATCGTTTTAACATGCTAAAAGAAGGAAAGATTTCTCCATTTAAATCCACTCTTTCCATTTAACACGCTTTAACATGTTAAACTAAAGACCATGAATATCCCTTCTAAGTAATTAGTACTCAGCGCCTATCCTATACTCTAGAAAACCAGCAATTCAAATTCTCAGTTCAATCCCGTATTACCAGGTCCCGTTTACTCTGAAATGAAAATGATTGATCATTTTTTACCCGAGTTGCATATCACTGGAACTCCATTGCTTCTAACATATGTTAGACCAATCCTTCCCTCGTTTAAAACCCTTCTATTTATCTCACCAATCTAATCCAGTATTATAATAGAACAGCTAATTTGTAACTATTTTTTTCTTTTGTTTTTATGTATATAGTCAGTTAGTTTTTTAATTTTTATTTTTCTTCTCTGTATCTAAAATTATTTATATACAATTTTAATGTAAGTTTGGCCACACTTTTTCGACTAATATATGTAATTGTAAAATTACAAATTTTCAATTTTTTTTTGACAGGACAAATTTAGAAATAAATTCTGAATCTTTTCTGTGAAAAAATTAATTGAAAAGTTGTAATTTTCCTAAAAGAGAGAACCTTTAATTGTATTTTTTCATGAAGTTAATGGAAAAGTACTTAGCACCACTGTGAAGTAAGGCATTGACATATCCTTCATAAAAGACATACCTTAGTATTGGAAATGTCTTCTGTATTTATGTAATAGCAGATCGGACTTGTGGGCCTTACATGGTTGATATAACAGTTACATTTTTTTTTGGCAGCTGATTATGGGGGGATAGTCTCGTACAAAAGACACCCCTAAAATAAAGAGATAAAAATAAGAATTCTTAATAAAAGAGAAAAGTAAAGTTAATAACAAAATAACAACATTCGTAATAATTGCCCTCAAATGGGTAAAAAAAAGTTAATTTGAAAAAAGAACGAAGAGAAAAAAATAAAGTAATGTGAATAATAGAATTGATAAATTTACAGAATTTATAACAGAATGTCCTGCGGCAGCCTGGGCTTCAATCGTCGGGTTGTGGTTGGGTTTCCCAAGTTGTAGGTCACTGCTCCTTTAACTGTCGGCTCCATTTGTAATTCCCAATGCAATTGCCTATTTATTAAAAGCAAGGAGCATCCACTGCTAAGTTTCTTCTGTAGATGTCAGTTATAGAAAAAACCCTATCCCTTCAAATTATACTTTTTTACATATCAATACAGAAAGACACCCATAGCCATAAAATAAGTGTTTTTATTATTTATTGTAATATAAACATTAAAAATATTTATTTATATGTCTAAATTATTAAAATAAAAACCTATACAAATCAACGAGATACTATAAGATAGTACTCTGGTAAGCAAGAAATTTACCACTTAAAAGTTATGAATAAACACCTGGAAGTCTTCCTAACTTAAACCATTACAATTTTCTGCGTGATTACCTGCAATAATACCGTCCCACTTTTCATTTCGCATAATGCTTCGAATTTGTCTTAAGGTTTAAAAACTTTTCCTTAAGGAAAGACCAAGTTGTTCAGCAATGTCCCTGCGTGGGGGATTATAAAGTTTGGGGTTTAAACTGAGGATAAACACAACTTTGACAAAGAAAGTTCCCTTCTCTTTGGTTTATAACTCTCAATAAATCTCTCCAAGAGAACCCAAACAACTGAGGAGAAATGTTATTATTAGATGTTGTTTCAACTAAAGAAGGAAGAGGCTAAGAAATCCTTCATTAAAGAAGGAAGAGGCTAAGAAATCCTTCATTAAAGAAGGAAGAGGCTAAGAAATCCTTCATTAAAGAAGCAAGGATTAAAGGGCTGCTTCCTCTTTAGATAAAGCTTAGGATCAGAGAAGTCAATTTGTTTCTTTTAAATTAAAATTTCGTTACATCGCAAAAATAATGAATTTATTTATTTATCTCTCAGTAATGTAAAAAAGATTTTTAGTCATCACCATGAAATTTTTTATTTTACATATTATTACTACAGAATACATGTAAATTACAGTCATACAATTTGAGCAATGAGTAGTAATATTAAACGGTGGGCCAGTTGGAGTAAGGGGGTAATTCCCTATTTTACAATAATTGTTGGCTCTTCAACCACTGAGGTCATTTTTGCACTGTAAAAATGTTTTATGAAAAACAGACGAAAGATGCAAATATGTAGATTTAAATTTTTTTAAAGATATAATTTTTTGTTTTTAGAAACAAAAATTTTTTTTTGCTGCCTTTTTAGCATTTCTTCTGTATTGATCCCCAGTCCAACTTACCCTCGTTCATTATCGTAGGCATAGCACTCAGCCAGAATGCGCAGTACTGTTAAAGGTACCCCACAAGATACACATTTTGGCGGTGTTCCTCTCCTCATAGTGTAACATATGACCTTAAGTGTACCTTATAGTGTAACTGAGCGTTCAATCCTAAGGCGGGTCAGTGCTTGTTATACGCTGGCCAATCTCAGAAATATTTAATAGAAGAATGAAAGAAACAAGTGGAAAAAAAGTTATTAAAAGTAAAAAATATTTTTTGAAAAACCATATATTTTTTCGTTAAGGGATTTGTCTTCATTTTCAAAAATTGCCATTTATTCTTTCTATTTGTTGAGTTCTACCTATTTGTTCCTCCCCTTAATTGGACTGTTGCACTTTTTTATGTAATATGTTTTTTTTTCCTTCAGCAACGAAATTCTTTTATAGTTTATATTCATCTCCTTTCGTTACTACTAACAATGAGAGATGAAAAATTATTTCAAATAAAAAAAATTAAAGGTCCAAAGTAATTAAAAAGCCAAAATTGTTAGAGCCGTTTTCGAAAAATAATATTTAAAAAACTGTATAGTTGCTGTGATATTCAAGGCATTTTCAAAAACATGTAATTTGTGCTTCATAGGACTTAACATTTTTGAGATAGAATATTCTTATACACACACCATTTTGCGAAACTTCTTTCAAATCTTATCACAAATATAATATAAATAATTATGGAAACTGCAAAAAAAAAAAAATCTTGACCAGATATTCGAGAATCGCAAATACACCGAAATATTTCACTGCTCACATCGAAAAATTGACCTCTGATTCCCTTTCTGACAAAATTTAATTGGTAAGATTGTGATGTTTAAAACTAGTATGTTATTATTTAACAGATGATATAACACGACAGAAACAATGCTATATCATCTATGTGTTATATCTGTTGTTTTTCCCAAACGTTGAAATAATTTAACAACATAAAAAGACAGTGAAATGTTTTTTTTTGTTTTTTACATATATAAATAATTGACGGTATTATTTAAAGTTATGAAGAAGATGGTCACAGGTGTGATCAATAGAAATAAAAATAATTAACAACTATTTATTGGCTGACGTTTCGTCCACTGGAGAGCTTCATCAGGGCTGTTCAAGTGGAGAGCTTTCGAAACTTTAAACAATTTATTTTTTTTTTTTTAAATAATAATTGAACAAAATATATTTAAAGTTAATTTAAATCTACTTCTGAAGTGGAACATAAATTAAGATGAATTACTAGAAAAAGCCATTACAACCAACTGTGAACTACAATCAAGGATCTACCATCAATTATTTGATAACTATTATACAATTTTTATTTTATGTATTTTAATATTTTAATTAAGTTTAGATTATAATTGTTAAATGTTAAATTATTTCTATTTTATTTACGTTTATACTTGACATTGCATTATAAATTACAAATGCTTTCTGTTATAGTCAGATATTACAAACCTTTCTGAAAATAATTTTAAAAATATATGATTTCCTATTTGATTTTGTATTAATATTAAATAAAGAAAATTTTGTAGCCAGATGTGTTGATTCTATGATTTTTCTATACCAACCCAATTAAAACAGAGTAACCATGGTAACAAGCAATACTTAATAATTTAAATAAATTAAATTAAAAAAAATAAATATATTACAATATCTTATATAGTGAAAGTGAAATATCTGGTGCCTTAAAGGAAGACTACTTACAAAAAACAAACATAAAACAAAAAATTATGCTATAACCCTAACCAAATATTTGAGAATCTCAAATTTAGTCACTGTGATATTCCACCGCTTACCCTGAAAAATCTACCCAGATTGAATTGGTAACATTGTGATGTTTAGAACAGGTGTGATATTACTAAATAGATGATATAACACGACAGAAACAATGTTGTATCATCTATGCATATCAAAGTATAGATATGCATAGACTCTACGTGTTATATCAGCTATTTTTCCCAAACGTCAATGAACTTTTCAATGATAAATAACAACATATCTTAAGAAAAAAAATAGCTCATAAACTGAAGGAACGAAATGAGTCAGGGAATAACATCCTGTTAGTTTTCGTTCCCGTTATTATTTAATAGTTGGTTAAAAAAACAATGAAGAAACGAAAAGTTTCATGTTTTAAGTCGCTAATTCATTGATTTTTAAAAATATTATTTTTCAATTTATTTCTATTATTGGTTATTTCAAAAATCATTATCCTATTATAAAAATATTGTTATTTGCTTAAACTATTTTAAATAAACTATTATTTCCCATCAATCGTTGTATATAGTGGTTTTATTGGACAAAGATTGCATGCAGAAGTTGCAAGAGGACCTTGCATCATCTATTTTTGTAAAATAGTCCTAAATGTCACTACTTGTGTCGCTATTGGGAATTTCAACAACGGACGTGGAATAAGAACTGTTTTAGTAGTTTTAGGCCTACCTTCTATGCCATAACCCCTGTTAAAGACCTGAAACTCAGGTCGAAACGTCGGCATAAAATAAATAAATATGGTTTTGTTTATTTATGTTGTTCTTTGCTGACCGCACTCCCCGACAAACTTCTCCAATCATTATATAATTCAGCTCTTTTCA
>NW_027106968.1:45608-47305 GCF_000696795.3 Halyomorpha halys
ACTATTTTAAATAAACTATTATTTCCCATCAATCGTTGTATATAGTGGTTTTATTGGACAAAGATTGCATGCAGAAGTTGCAAGAGGACCTTGCATCATCTATTTTTGTAAAATAGTCCTAAATGTCACTACTTGTGTCGCTACTGGGAATTTCAATAACGGACGTGAAATACGAACTGTTTTAGGCCTACCTTCTATGCCATAATCCCTGTTAAAGACCTGAAACTCAGGTCGAAACGTCGGCATAAAATAAATAAATATGATTTTGTTTATTTATGTTGTTCTTTGCTGACCGCACCCCCCGACAAACTTCTCCAATCATTATATAATTCAGCTCTTTTCAATATAGCCCGTCGTATGTAGTTACTAAGAGAGCCAATTAGAGCCTTTTAATAAAGTAAATAATTGTTCTGGAGAGCAGGTGCGTTACCAAAAATATTTTATTCTGATTCCACTATATTTGGGTCAGGTACCTATGATGTTATCTTGTAAACGTATCTTCTTCGATACCATCATGTATCTATGGTTTCATGCTTAAATTTAGTAATTCGTCCACACACTGAAAAATCAGCCACATAAAATTAAAATTATCGTTTAAATTTTGACTAATAATTATAAATAGTTTTCATAAAGTAATAAAAAATAGGGGTGAAATAACTTAATTTTTTTCATCGGGCTCTTGTACTGTTCGTTTTAAAAGAACTGCTGTTATCAAACGTTTGTCGCTCTTAATCCCGCTTCCATGAAACATACAGAATATCGTTTAAATAAATAAATTTTAATAACAAAACAATTTTATATTTCTTATAAGTATATCGTTTCGGCCATCCTCAAGAATATCAATATGCAATTCACTTGCTGAATAATAACTCTTTATGAGTTGTAGTGCCATTGAAGAAACAGGTAACTAGAGTATCAAGTTTCAATTGCTTGATGTTGTGAGTGACAGAAGGAATTTCAAATGGGGGCTCTATCTATTGTAGGCTAGATTGGACACTACCCGCATCTAATGAACAAGCATAAACTAGCTCCATTGTTAGAGGACGATGATGGACGTTTTAAAGTTGTAACTCTGAGATATCACCTCAAAGACAATAGCTCTAGCAACCTCTTCATGAATTAGAGACAGTTTCAACAATGGAACTGAGTTAGTCTTATCCCGTTTCGCGGGAAATTAATTTGGAATTTTTTTTTTTATATATAACATTTATGAAAAATAAATGTTGCATTAGAATTATGTAGGTAAACCTCTACCCTCCTGTCCTACAGTATCCTTTCTAAATACTCCACTAACGCCTGTTGAACAGATTCGATACATAGGACTCCATCTTGACAAGAGACTTACTTGGAATCCACACACAAGACTGAAACGACAAGAAACAGCTCGTAGATTTCGATTGCTACAACACTTACTTGACAAACGCTCTAAACTTTCCATTCACTACAAAAAATTAGTATACACTACGATAATCAGGCCAATTTGGACTTATGGAATTGAGCTCTGGGGCTCCACCAAACCATTAAATTCCTCCCGCATCAAGTCCTTACAATCCTGCTCCTTATTACGTTACAAATAAACTTATTCACAAAGACCTTAACACCCCATTCGTTGCAGATTTGACCCAAAACAGATATGCGTCTTTTCATTCCAAACTCCTTAACCATCCTAACCCATTAATTCTTAATCTCTCATCCTT
>NW_027106968.1:48605-64562 GCF_000696795.3 Halyomorpha halys
CATTAATTCTTAATCTCTCATCCTTAACAATTCCTGATAATCCTCCGAGGCGTCTGAAAAGTAGATGGCCACGGCACCTTCTAATTTAAATTAATGTTTGTAGTACCACCGATGGGTGGTTCCTTCCCAAGATTTTCAAGTGTATATGAAACATACAACATATTTACTTATTGTATTATTTTGCACAGTTGTAAATACATTAAATAAATTTAAAAAAAAGAAAAGAATTATGTAGTGTCTTATGAAACCGCCTAGAAGTAGAAGTAAGTAATGAACATATTGTAACTAACGAAACACTTCGAATTCTTTTTAACACATTTATTATACATATTGATAGTACTGTCAACCAGCGCGATAAACTTGCACGGCAGATATCTGTCATGTGGAACCTCCACTATAGGACAGTTTTAATCACCCTTATGCTCCCCAATTGTTTAAGTCACAGTCAAAATTATTAAAGCTTATAATAAATTTCCGATTGATATAACTTAAAAATAGCTGAAGAGTCTATACAGTACCCGTATAGCTTTATTATAAATTTTCTATCAATTAAAATAAAAATAGATACAATTCTTCAAAGTACCCGTACTACCGACAACAGATGCACAAACAGGAACATTCGATTTGAATCATTAAAATGATGAATTATTTCTATAATAATTTACGTCGATTGAATGATCCCTAAGCAATCTATATCCATATAGACTTCATTTCGAGACAAAATGACGAATGAAGAATCGGTCCAGTAACCTTAGAGAAAAGTATCGAGAGGCGTATGGACGGATTTTTTTTTATTCCATTTTTGGATACTGTATATTTTGAAAATTGAAGAGTAGAGTAACTCAGCGGTAAGACACTGCGCTACTAACTCCAAGGTCCCTTGTCCGAACCCGGCTAAGGCAGATAATTATTTATTCTGTTATGGTAGCCACGAGTCAACCCTGTGGGTTCAGAGATCCCTTCGGAGTCCACCAAGCCTCCTAAAATGTGTAAGCTTAATTTGAACAAATCTGACTACCGAGCGTGATTCTGACCAAATCACTTCCTTGCACAACCGTTGGTTTAGTAACAGTCCTTACACAGCACAATACTCCTGACCCTTCAGGGGTTGTAGCCTAACAGGTTTTGTTTTTTCCATTTATATATTTTAAAACATAAAACCTCAAATTATAAGGGGTTGTTAAAATATGTTTTCTTGGTTGATGACTAGAACTGAAAACTGAGAACTAAAAACTACCAAAATTTGATTACATAATCCTCTAAGAAAGATTTTTCATTGAAAATGTTTATACTCCTCACAACTATTCCTGAATGCCATTGAAAACTGTATTGTAAGGGTAAAGAGAGGTCCTTTGAATTATGGAAAGACAAAAATGATTTATAAATAAATAAATATGTACCATCACAATCAATGAAGGGTCAGGGATGCACTACATTATGAGTAAGGACTGTTACTTGAACAACGGTTGTGCAAGGAGGTGATTTGGTCAGCAACACGCTCGACCGTCAGATTTTCACCCCGGCCTGGGGTGGTGACCTTTTTCATTGAGTGGCGGTATCCAAAATGAAAAACTGACATCCAACCATGGTTAGGCAGTGTAGGACTCTAACGCGAGTCTTGGCCGAAAAAAAATGAGCCAGAGTAGATCACGAAGGGCAATCGAACCCACAGGGTTGACTCACAGCTAAAGTAACAGAATTAATAATTATCTGTCACGGCTGGATTGGAACCCGGGTCCTTAGAGTTAGTAGTACAGTGCTTTACCACTGAGCTACCATAAGTAGTTAAGGAAATATACACGTTAATAGCTATTTCCGTAAAATAATATTTTTTTTAAATGTTGACATCATTTGATGTAATGAGTATTTGCTATAAAAAAAATTATACTACAAATAAAAAGAACTAATTATTGTAGAGGACCAAAAAAGTATAAACAACATTTCTTTGAAAACTTCCAACTTCCTAATTGCTTTATGATATACACAACGGGACCATTACAAACGAACAAAGCCATGAAATCTGACACAATGCCACTATTATCTAGCAAGTATTATACTAATAACAACGGGCAGCATATTTCTAATAAAATATATTTTCGTTGGAATTTATTAGTTAATAACAAAGTAATAAGGAGTGAGATTTTTTTTAATACAGTCTCATTCCCCTGAATGTATTAGGGAACACACTTTTCACCATCAACAGAATTAATTGAAACTAGTTTAGTGTTCATTAAAGCCCTTAGTTCAATGTAGTTCAGTTTCAGCGCCTTTCATTTTCAGTTATTAGATTAAGATAATATACTACTTGCAATATGAAGTTATAAATACAACTTAAGATTTAATATTTGAGCCTTTCTTGAAACTATAAATTGGAAGAATCCTTTCTTATTATATCAGAAATATTATTATAGTTTTAACATGATTAAGACGGGGAACTAATTCCTACAACTACATACACCAAAAAATGTTACTTTTGCTCTGTCATGCATAATTCCTTTCGTCCTTAATTTCGATATTGGGCACAAATCCTTTGTTCAATTTGTTTCTTTGTTTCAGCAGTTACTAACTTTTACTAGTCTAAGCTCATTGGAATACGCTTCAAAGTGAAATTCCTGTCAAATGATACTTATTTGTTATTCGAAAAATTATAGGGCTCTTGCCTACTCTCCAAAAATTTGAAAGTAAAAATTTATAAAGTTATTATAATTCCAATGTGTCCTTAGAGGTGTAAAGAGTGGTCGAATCCTGCAAGGAAAAGACAAATGTAAGATCTAAAAAAAAAATATTATTTGAATCATTCATTTATATTTTTAACCTAGTTGTCTTGAATATATGCCTTGAGTGACATATATTTTTTTTTTTTTTGGCTTTTTATAATGGTATAACCTTTTATTTTCTACATAAAAACCTTCTTTTTTTTTTTTTATTTATATATAGACAAAGGAAACCTCAAAATCAACCACAATTTTGAAATAAAACGACAAATGGAAATACTAAGTTCTGTGGATCGCTCTGGGGTGACTTATGAATTGTGAGGGTGTCAAATCTAAAAAAAAAAATTGATATCTATTCCATTTGATAATATTAATTTAAAATTAAAGTCATGGAAAAACAAAGAGAAAGAATATATTACAAATTCATAGAAATTGTTTTTTCTCTTAGAAATTCTGGCCGAAACGTGGGCACTAATGAATAATTTTTTTTAACTTATTTGTGTTATTATGTGACCGTACCCACAACCATCTTCTTTTCATACTGTTTTTTAATAATTTGTTGAAGAAATTCTTTGTTCTAAAAAATTGTCTTTTTCATTGCAGAGCATGTTTAATATAGTTGTCTTATAGACTGATCTTCAACATCCACTAATATATGATGTATCTATAATTTAAAATTACAAGCATTTTGATTGATATCTATCAAGTAGACAGATATTGATAGTGGATAGCTTAAAAGGTATAAGATACTGGACTTTAAACGTTGCTGAAACTTTTTTTATGTTCTTTTAGCCGGTCATTGACTCTAAGGTCGGGAGATGTTTCAATGGACGCCCAGCTTTTATAAAGTGAGTACCAGTCCCTTCAATCGATCAGGATGAAAAGACCTGTCAATTAAGCGTTTATGTTGACCACCTCACAAGAGCCCAAAAAGGATAAAGAAGGCAGCTATTTCACCCCAATTTTTGATCACTTTAACGAAAACTATGATTGATTAGTCTGCCAAGTACAGATAGGGGGAATACAAAATGGCAGCTGTTTTAAAACGTTCAAAAAAATAATTTTTCTTTCGTAATTCCTTATCTTTAAAATTATCAACAACACTAGGAACTCTAATAGAGCATCATTTAAAGTAGAATAAATCAGCTAAAATATGAGCCCTAATAGAACTATTTACCCTCAATAGTTCCCGCGATATAGCTTTTTAAAAAGCAACATTTCATAAAAAATGTACTGAAATATCAGTAGTTAGTGAATTAATTTTGAGTATCTATATCTCAAAAACCATTTGACGTACGAATGTCTATTAACACGCAAATTAAAGCTATTTTAATGTACTATAAAGAAATGTATTAGGTTTATCTTCGTAGTGGTAGTAGTTTTTTTTAAAAAGCAACATTTCATAAAAAATGTACTGAAATAT
Organism: Halyomorpha halys; assembly: GCF_000696795.3. Classification (NCBI taxonomy): domain Eukaryota; kingdom Metazoa; phylum Arthropoda; class Insecta; order Hemiptera; family Pentatomidae; genus Halyomorpha; species Halyomorpha halys. Next base: position 52,743 of record NW_027106968.1, read on the forward strand.
CAGTGGTTAGTGAATTAATTTTGAGAAATCTATATCTCAAAAACCATTTGACGTACAGATGTCTATTAGCACTCAAATCATATTTAATTTAATGTACTGTAAAGTAGTTTATTACGTTTATCTTCGTAGGGGTAGTAGTTTTTTAAAAAGCAAAATTTCATGAAATATATACTGAAAAATTAGTAGTTAATGAATTTATTGTGGGAAATCTTTATCTCAAGAACCATGAACCGTACGTATGTCTATTAACACTCAAATTAAAGCTATTTTAATGTACTATAAAGTAGTTTATTACGTTTATCTTCGTAGGGGTAGTCATTTTTTAAAAAGCAAAATTTCCTGAAATATATACTGAAAAATTAGTAGTTAGTGAATTTATTGTGGAAAATATTTATCTCAGGAACCATAAAATGTACGAATGTCTATTAACACTTAAATTAAAGCTATTTTAATGTACTATAAAGTAGTTTATTACGTTTATCTTCGTAGGGGTAGTCATTTTTTAAAAAGCAAAATTTCATGAAATATATACTGAAAAATTAGTAGTTAATGAATTTATTGTGGAAAATATTTATCTCAGGAACCATAAAACGTACGAATGTCTATTAACACTTAAATTAAAGCTATTTTTATTTTAATGTAGTTTTCATAATATTCCATGAAATTAATTTAGAAAATGTTGATTTCTAGCTGTTCGAACCAAAATTTTGATTAATGAAAAATACTTCTCAGGAACCACAAGATGTACAGATGTCTGCCAGCACACTAAATGTACTATAAAGTAATTTATAACGTTTATCTTCGTAGGAGTAGTATTTTTTTATGATATGTGGCAAAATTTGATCCTATTAATTTATCCTTAATATTTATTAGAAATTATAGATAGTTTTTATTAAAGTAATAAAAAACTGGGGTGAAATAATTGACTTTTTTCTTCTCTTGGGCTCTGGTACTAAGAAGACCTGTCAATTCAGGTTTATGTTGACCATCTCACCTGTTTTCATAACGTTTATCAAAATCGAGTGGTATGTGGTTAGATTTTTTTTTTTAATTCTATAAATAAAACTGTCAATAAAAGTACTTAATCACTATTCAAGGATGGCTTTTTAATTTAACACAGTCGTTTCAAGAGTTGATTAGAAACTGTAAAACCAGAATTGAATCTCAGCAGTAATAAAACGGGAATGTTAGCGCTAAATTTACTAACATAAAAAAACAAAAAAAAAAAACAGTAAACTAAAAAAATCATGGCCAAAGGTCCAGATTGCCACCAAATAAGCATGAAATATAAAAGACTGCTCCAGTCGGAAATTTAACTACAGCTAAGGCCATTAACTTGGTTTAGTGCCTCACCTTTAGCAGCTTAAGGTTCAGATATTATCAAAGCAGACAGATAGTTTTCTTCTACAAAAGATGTAGAATCTTATTTTAAATCTTTTTTAAGAATAAAAAGGGATTTGCATAATAAGATTTGAAAAAGACAGTAGTAGGATTTCAGTTTTACTCTCTACATCTTGGGAATGGAATCTTTATTTGTGAAAATTTTCCCTTGTTAACACTCCAAATTTGTAAAGGTGCTTCTACAATGGCGAATTCACGCATGCGCAAACATGTGGATGGGTTATAATGATTGGCTGGAACAAGTTGGCCTGAATTTGCAGCCGTCGGTGACATTAACAGATAATTATATCTGATCTCCGAGTTTTAATTAATTAAATAATTTTCCCAGGCGTTGGATTCAATAATTAATTCTTGTTTAAGATTGTATATTTTAAAATTCTATCGATTCAGTGTAAATACATGTTTCAAATCTTGTTAATTTGATTTAAAGTTATTTAAGGTTGATTTCAGATTATCTTTGATTTAACATAGAAAATATTTAAATTTATAAAGACGTTATTGATCTGAATAATTAAATTAAAAAGTTTCAGATACAAATTCAAGAACGAAAGTTGAATTTGTAGATTACGTAGTACTATATATGATTTTTTATCATCTACCATCTAATTTAAAAATCTAAATTAAAACTAAAAACAGCTATTTTTTAAAAAAATCAATTCTCAGGTCACTGCTGATGTATGGTAGTAAAGACTGGGGAGTAGCATACTTTACGAAAAGGAAAAATTATAATATTTTCAAAATAATGTCCTAAGAATCGCAGTGCATATGCTCCTTAGTTTGTGAGAAACAGCCAATTGCATAGGGAATTACAAATGGAGTCAATAGAGGATTACATTAAAAAAAGGTTCATGAAGTTCCACTCCCAGTTACCGACAGTTAAAGGAGCAGTGACCTACAACTTGGGAAACCCACCAACAACCCGAAGAATGAAAACCAGACTGCTGCAGGTCATCCCGTTATTAATTCTATTTATCAATTATATTATTGTCTATTTTGTTTTTTTTTCTCTCCGTCCTTTTTTCAAATTAACTTGTTTATTTTTTTCCATTAGAGGGAATTGCTTGTTTTGTTAGGTTTGACTTTACTATTATCTTTTATTAAGATTTATTATCTCCGCAAATCCACTAGGAGCTCTTATGCATTTAACATGACTTTCAATATGGCTGCTCACAATCCTATACTTATAACATTTAACACATCATGAATACCCACCCCTATTGAGAATGATTATTTTAATCTATTCATTTTTATCTTAATTTTTGTTTTATTTATAACACTGTATATAGTTAGGGGTGTCTTTTGTATGAGACTATACTCCTTCCCTCCCCCCCCGCATAATCAATTGTTGAAAAAAAAAAGTATCTCTAACATTAACCTAGTACATGAAAGGCCCACCAGGGCCCTGATTCATAATAAAGTACAAACTAATACTAGTTTATAGTCTTGTCGATTTAACTGAATACAATTACTCTGACTCGTACTATAGTAACTTATACTTTAGTACTTTTTAACTCCTGTAATATCAATAGTCCTCAACTAATAGTCCTCCTTATCATAAAAAAATAAGTATTACTATTATTATCACACTAGTTTACTGTACTATGAAATAATAATGTTAGCTTTCATTATGAAACAGGACCCAGGTCGATCTGGTATTAAATAAATAATTTTTTTAAAAATAAATACTATCTCATTTGTTTATATTTACGTTTGCTTTCAATTCGCTTATCTTTATTTTGTTCCTTTTTATAATGAAAATAAATGAGTAAATCGTGTGTAATAGCCGACAAAAATCAAAAGAACAAAACAAGCGTGTAGGATACCGACGATTGTAGCTTCCTTTGTTTACCTAGCATTTGTACAAGAATTTGCGGCAAGTGGCAAACGTGAAGGTTGCATTTAAATAACTACGTAGTAAGACAATGATGTGCAAAAATAAAATTAAAAAAGATCATACAAAACAATTGAAGGGTATGAACAATTTTTAATGTTTTTGACGAAAATCTCTGTTTTGAGGTCACCTACAACCAAATAACCAAGGCTCGATAAACGGCCTGTGTATACATGGTCGGTGTATATATAGTCTGTGTATATATGGTCAGTCGAACTCGATAGGAAAAAGTCTCACGAAACTGAAATTACATATTTAAGACCGGTATATGCCTGGGATTTGACGGAACCTTTTCCCCTAAAATTGATTCTCCCAATTCCCAGGGGTCTGTTTCATAATTAAGTACAAACTAATAATAATAATCTTGTAGTTTGGATTTGGTACAATTTCACTAACTTATGCAATTCTGCCAGATAATTTTTTACTTTTAAAATCAGTAATATCATTAATAGTCGCCCCTTTAATGAACAAAAAGGTATTTGTTAACGCCATAATATATAATTACCTTGTAAATAGTATTTAATTTAGTTTTATTTATATTATTTTAATTGGATTTAGTTATTTGAGAACAAAAAATATGTAATTATATTTGTGTGTTATAATTAAGTAATAGAGACAGTTGCTAAGGGTTGATAATCGTCGTTAAGACGTTGCCTAGCAACGAGCCGACCATCTTCGTTTTTAGTCGAGTTTCGGCTAATTAGTGGCCATGACAGCGTCTAAGCAGCCCTGCCTGCGTTTATAATTTAATAGTTTGGACAATTTGAGAGCGTTAACAGACATTACAGTCCGAAACCAGACCTTATCTGCGTTTCGACTTGAATATAAATTTTTGTTAATTAGTCGGCTCACCTATACATTAAAATAACTAGACCCTGCCTGCCCTTAATGGGTGCCATATTGGCTTTTCGGACATTTCGATTGTTTGTGAGTGGATCAACTTTTCGTCGAGCAGTATTTATTTTATATATTTATTTGTTTTGTTTTTTAAATTAGTTTATTTTCTTCTCCATAATTTATTTAATTAGTTTTATTTTGTTTAAGGTGTTTTTTTATTTTTACTTGTATTTATTGTTTTATTCATCTTTTGTTTATTTTAGTTTTAGTTTTCAAATGTTTAAATTGACCAAATAAATTAAATGATACTGGAGGGCAGTCAGTAGGTTTACGACGATGAGTAAAGGTGATTTGATGAGATTTGTTGGGATTTATTACTTTGAATAATCTGTCAGTGAAAAAGGAACGGATAACGAGAAAGTATGTAGAAGGTAGGAATTGAAGGAGTTTGTAAAGCAGTTCCGGGAGCCAGACTCGACCAAAAGCCTGTTCTATATCTGTGAGATGTTCGGAATCCAAACTGGTCATCTGTAGACTAGTCTTTGTTAAACAAAACTAAGTTTTACCGGAGTTTGGTTCAACCAGCCTTAAGGGAACTAATAAAGAATGTTGAACCAATATATAGATACATTTCGTTATAACTGATAAAAAAAAATTCTATGTTGATCTGCGTTACTATTTATTATTTCAAAATCAATTATTTATTATCAACAAAATCCGACTTATCTGGTGTCACTTGTAAGCTAGCGATTTTCTCTTTACGATCGAGATAAAATCTAGACCCACATGTGCCAGAGTTCTTGGCATCGACTCGTGTCTGGTTTGAATGGTCTCCATTATGCCTTGTCTGCCCCAATTACGGCTAACAGACAATAAATTTCTTTATTTGAATCTCATTTCTTTTACTGTAAGTAACGTAAAGGAATTTTAAAAAGTAATTTGCCGTGACTAAAAAAAAAATGTATAAGATAACTGACTGAGAGGAAAAAGTGATTTCTGATTGACTTTTGGATGTCAGAGAGGAGGGTAAAGTCAAAAACAGAAAAAGACTTGTTTAAACGACTCAAAATTACGGTTCAATAACTTACCTAGATAATAAGCATTTCCAAGGCAAAAATTATTTTTCAGGAAAATTTAATACACCTCTGAAGGTTATAACTTAAGACTTTAAAATAATGAAATTTGAACGGTTATTTACAAACATATAATTAAAGGATTAACGCTGATAAATTAAAAATATTATAAATAACACTGTATTTTAAAAAACGCGCCCTTTTAGTAAATAGATAACAAGTATTTATTTAAATGTATCTACAGTAAGCCCTATGGAAGAGCTTGATAAATGTTCACATATCATGCATACAAGCCTGTTACGTGACTTGATAAAATCTAGAGCCTTCTATAACGTTCTTCAGACAGTTTCAAAGGCAAAGCATAAGTAAAGTAACAGTAACTTATATGAAAGAACACGACAAAATATCAAATTAAAAATAATAATATTACATTTCAGCGATATACTAGGCGTTGGCACCCTAGAAAACAGATCGAGAGATTTAACGCATGGAAAACTAACAGTGAACTGCTTTCAGTGGCTAGTCAGTCAATATTTCATGATATGATGCAAGGAGGTTAAGATGGGCGGCGGGACATGTGGCTCGAAGCAATCCATCAGGACGCCTCTACACAATGAATGCCAGTATAGTTGGCAAGACATCATGGGGCAGGCCAATATCCAGATGGATAGACAGAATCAATAAAGATGCAAAAGTGCAGCATGCAGCAAACTGGAAAGCAGTAGCCCAAGATAGGCTGGCGTGGAGAAGGCTGGTGCGGGTGGCCAAAGATCTACAAGGTTTGTTGAGCTAACCGAAAAAAAATAAAAAATAAAAATAACGAAAAAATCAACGAATTTTAGGGAGCGATTAAAATTTTTCTTTCATTTTTAAAATACTGTTATTTAATTTTTAAATGTATAATTTATTTATTTGAAACTCAATCGTGAAAGTCAAATAAATCAGATATGTTCATGTTGAAATTACCAGTGATACGGCTAGAGGGATGCGCTGAGATCTTATGAGCTCTGCTCTACCCCTCACACGTGGGGGATAGAGTGGGCTCAGGGATCCTCAGATCGATTGTGTAAATATTGTATATAAGAGAGTAAATGTAACTACAGATTATATTTTTTTAATTTATTTTTTCATGCACATAGTTTGATTATGTTCATTTTCTTTATTCTTCTGTTTGTATATATTTAAGAGAGATTTTATTTATTTTTATGTACTTTTTTTTATTTCAGTTTTTTCATTCTTATTTTATTTTATTTTACTAAGAATGTGATCATTCATCACTATTACCTATTGCCCACAACGGTGTGGCAGATCGTCATGTCTATCAATAAATAAAGTTCAATTTTAAACAAAAAACATGTTGAAATTAATCAGGCTTAGTACATATCCTAAGATAATTGCATAAAGTAACTATCTCAAATTTGTTTTTTTGAGAGAAACAACATCTATTATTTTAGCTTATTTAAATCTTTCTCTGTTCTTATGAGCAATAGAAGTGTTTACTATAGTTGAGTTAAACGTCAAGGATAAATGAAATAGAGGGTTTAGGAGCGTGAAGGAATTTTTATAAAAACCTCCTACATAATATAATATTTACTATTAAGAAAGTAGATAATAGATACCTATTCTCCTATTAGGTATATGATCCAAATGCACAAGTTTCTACTCTTGCTTTACAATCCTAATCGATAAGAAAAGAAAATGGCCACGATGGTGGCCATTAGTGTGCTATGATATAATCGGAAGTCACTTCAAAGGATAAGGATGACAGTGGAATAAGTCAAGTGGGAATTTTCTATAAATTTTCTTCAGCTGTAAATATAATACAAATATATTTATAATATACATACATTATCTATGTAAATTTACAACAAAAAAAAATCACTTTTTTTCTAGAGACAAAACTTGACTTGTTCCATCGTCATTATCCAATCATTTAGATGTGAATATCAATAAATACATTTTTTTTTAATATCATAAAAAAAAAAAAAAGTCATTTTGACTTTTTAGTTGATTGAATTGCATTTCATTTTTCATTATCGTTCGAAAATATTTTTACCAGAACTGTAAATGTTTTATTGGCAGATTATTAGTTAGTGGCATTTGATAATTGTTGAGGTGACCAAAAAAGATAGGAAAATAACCGAAAAACTATTTATTAGTAACGTTTCGACCCACTTTGCGAGGCTTCTTCAGCCCCAGTCCAGAAAGTGGAATGAAAGGATTCTACTTTGAGGTCGAGAAAGGATCCCACTTTCTGAACTCAGTCCTAATGAAGGTTTTATATCTGCTATTTGTATACTTTTTTAACCTTAGATACATCAATCGGAAATTCTATCCTTTAACCTTAATCATAAAATTAATAACAATGAATGCATTTTAAAGACATTTTTTCGAATACCAGAGATGAGATCTAGAATTGCAAAAATTCGTTTTGCAATTGATCAACGACGTTAAAATTGAATGTAGAAATTAAACTGTCGAGTGCTATAAATTTATCTAATTGTCAAAACTATCCTATTGAATCAATTTAATTTTAATTTTTGAATTTAACAATGCATACTCTTTAACAATATCCCACCTAATCAACGTACATCCTAAATAAAGGATAAGATCCATTATCTAGGACATCTGGATGAACAACTGGCTTGGAATTCTCATGCAAGACTGAAAATACAGGAAACAGAACGTCGATTTCGACTACAACACTTACTAGACAACGTTCGAAGCTTTTAATCAAGCTTTCATTGCAAAAGACTGATCTATATGACTACACTAAGTCCTATCTGGACTTACGAGATTGAGCTTTGGGGTTCCACTAAACAAACCACCGAATTCCTCTCGTATCCAAAATTCTCAATCTCAAATTCCTATTTCCAGCAGAACCTCAATGTTCCATACGTAGCCGATTTGGCCAGAACCAGATACCAATCCTTCCATGATAAACTTCCCAACCACCCAAACCCACTTCTTTCTAACCTGGCTCCTTCCTTACATGATAATCGTCCTAAACGTCTGAAATTAAGATGACCTCGATATCTGTTCTTATATAAATGTTATTAGAGTTTTATCAATAGATAAATTATTCACATTTCTGGATCAAGTCACTAACACCAAATTTACTAATTGTACATGTTTTTGATATAGTTGTAAACATCAATAAATAAATTTAAAAAAAATTATTTCACAATTATATTAATCAGCATTAAGTATTTAAAGTATTAACAATTAAATTATAGTTTATCTGTTTGTTTTTTAAAGTAAAATTGATAAAATGAAATATGTAAATCAACTTTATAATGTATTATTAGAATATTAGTCTGAGATTAAATATTTTAAAACATTGGTTCAATATTTCAAAAAAAACAGTTTTGCTTCTCAATTCATTTTTATTAACCATATTAATTTACTATTTAATTTTTATGATAATATCGAGAATTTGGCTTAAAAATTTTAAAAACTATTTATTTCCTTCTAATAAATACAAATGAAGAAAAAAAAGGCTTTTAAAATAAATTAAAACTTATTTATTTTCTAGAACATTTATTTGGAATATTGCCGATAAATTCTAATGCACCAGCGAATGTTAATATTACATTATTAAAACTATCTTCGTCAAATATGATTAAAAAAACAAAAATGATACTGGTTCGAATTATATTTCTGATTAATTACAAATTATTTTAACATTTTTTACAAAATTTATCATTCCCAAAATTCTAAGTGAAAATATGCCAATAGGTATGCATTTAGAAATTTAGAAAATAAATTCTGAACAGTGAACTGATTTATCTTATATTAATTTTAATAATCATTTATTAATAAATTAATCAAAGTTTTAAATTTGAATTTTATTAAAATATTTTATTTTTGAAACTAAATCTTTAAAAAGCTATCTTCTTTTAATCTGGACAAAAATTTCCACTTTTGGAAAATTATTATTCGGAAATTAATATGGGAGCATTTTATGTAGAAAGTATTTTTTTTTTTTTATTGAAAATGTTGATCTGTTACACCTATTTGTCAAAAGAAAATTCAAATTTTAAAATAACAGATTTTCATTTGTATTTATTAAAAAAATACAATTTTGAGATGTGGGTAATGATAATAACGTTTGATAGATAACTATTGATTTGAAAAGAGAAAAAATGAAGCTTTGAATTATGTTCTTGAATAATTACATTAAATTCCTTTAACGTTTAAAATTAATCATTCTCAAAATTCAAATTGCTGAAAACTGGGCATGTTATTTAGCTTTTTTTTTTAAATCAAATTCATCAATTTGTATTTTATTGAGATATTGTATTTCGGAAACTACATCTTTAAAAAATACTTAATTCAGATAAACCTTTAATTCTTATCAACTGTTCCTAAACAAAATTGTTTCTAAATAATTTAAGCAATATTTAATAAAAATACCTAAATGAGCAGAATTTTTATTGATTACTTAAATTGAGCACCAATTTTTCTCTTCATAGTTTGTCGAAATCCCTAAATAATATAAAGTAGACATATATGGAACATATGCCACATTTAAGTTCGTAGTTTTAATTATAATTTATACTTCTTAAAAAAAAATTATATGATTTAAAAGACCTCGAAGAAATTTGAGAACCTAGAAAAAAAAAAGGAAGCCGGCACAAGATTCGGCTGATACATTACAGATTGTATTTAAATATTTAACAAAATAAATATTTATATTAAATATGAGTGAATATCAATTTAAATATTACTAATAATATTATTTATAACGATTAACTATAATGCTACTTAAATAAATAAACTAGAAGGAAAGCCGGCAATAAATAGGGGTGTGCCTCTCAGAGGAAAGGGGTGTGCAACGTGGAAAGCAATGGCGTCTATAAATTCAAATTTGCTAAAAGATGTCTCGAAGCTTCTCTTCCTTTAAACAAACATGTTTTTACTATTTCTACGTAGGGATGTTCTAGATAGCATTTTATATTTCTAAAGTACAAAATAATATTTGAAACATAAAGAAAATCGTCCATAAATTCAACATATGTTAATTTAAAAATATTTTATAATGACAAAAGATAAGAATTGGCGGTTTGTTAAAATATATTCATTTTATCCATGGGATTGTAAAATTTTGATATTGTACTTAAAAAATGCGATATTTCATAATGATGTTTAGAAATAATAGAAATAGCTTCTTTAATTCGTCAATTTGTGAAACATTCTTATACATTTCAATTATGACTTCTAAAAACATATATTTAAAAAAAAACTATAATGAATTAAAATTTTTAACTCTTGAAATATTTTATAAGAATACGTCTTCTGAATTTATTAGTAAAGAAATAAATCGGATAATTGTTCATAAGTGCAATAATTGATAATCTAAAAATATATCTTTAATCCAATTATATGAAGTTTAAATTTAATGTATAAAATTAATTTTTTTTATGAGCGAGTTGATTTCTAAAATATCCAAAATTTGAAGGGAAGTAACAATTATGTAGTGAATTAATAAATTTATTTATAGAGATATATATACCTCCACCAAGTCCACCAAACATCTTTGACAGAAGAAAAAAGTCGAGAAGCTGCGAAACCGCCGAAGAACGCTGTTAGGAATTAACTGAGGAGAGATTGGAACCTTGAGGTACGAGTGGGGGCACAGCGCATGCGCTCTATCGATTTTAGCCAACCTCTGGTGTGCATCTTCTCCGTTTCTTCGCTGGAACGTAAAAGCACAATGAGGAAATTGGGTAACTTTTGACCAGTAAACGTCTACTAATGTTTTTAATCTTTGGTACAGAAAAGGAGAAAATTGTCAACATGAAATTGCCGTCGGTTAACGGCTCGCTGACTTGCTTTGTGAATTCCGTTCAATTGTAGGAATTTGAAGGTAGGGGGGCGCTTGCGGGAAGTGCGGATTTGCGCGCTCTAGTCAGCATCCTGCCTCCTGCTACCAGGAGCCAAGGAGTCCACAGGAGCTCCTTACTTTCATTGCATCAGGATGCATTTCCATTACTGGATGCTTTACGAATTCAAATTTCCATTACAAATAAATTAAAATTAGCTATTGTTTAAATAAATAAACTTTTTATCCATTTTTAGTCTTAAAACAGTTTTTATTCCTTTATGAGTCCGACGTTTCGGCCAATTCGGTCATCCTCAGGGACAATCTTAATACAATTTTAGATCCAAATCATTTAAAAAATAATTTCATGCAGGCTAGTCTGCCCAGGTCATTTATATTAGTCCACAAATTACCATAATTAGTCAATAGTTCACATTAAATTAAAAACAAAGATTAATTATCACAGTCAACCTTCTTTGTTAAAATTTATCACAAACATTTAATAAGGAACAACAAAGAAGGATAGCTGTGACAAATAATTTTAATTTAACGAGAACAATTGACTAATTAGGGTAATTTGTTGACTAATATAAATGACCTGGGCAGAATAGCCTGCATAAAATTGTTTTTTAAATGATTTGGTATGCTAGGTATAATAAAATAAAACTATATTTATAATCTTAACACTTTCTTGAGGCTGATTAATATTGTTTAAATAAATAAAATTTTATTCATTTTATTCTCAAAACATTTTTTATTCCATTATGAGACCGGCGTTTCGGCCAATTCAGATA
>NW_027106969.1:0-1598 GCF_000696795.3 Halyomorpha halys
GCTCCACTAAACCTTCGAATTCCTCTCGTATTCAATCCTTACAATCCAAAATCCTTCGTAAAATCCTCAATGCTCCTTACTTTGTCACAAATAAAATCGTCCATAAAGCTCTTAAAGTTCTGTATGTAACCGATCTAGCCATAACTAGATATCAATCCTTCCACTATAAACTCCCAAACTCTCTAATTTCTAACCTTGCTCCCTCTTCCACTCCTGATACTCCTCCGAGGGCCTGAAAAGAATATGGCTTCGAGATCTTCTGATCTAAAAATATTATTAGAGTGCTGCCTATGAGTAGAGTCTCGACATGCCTGTATCATACCATTATAATCTAACATCAAATTTACTAGATGTATTCTTATGTTAGCACAGTTGTAAATGTAAAAAAATTTAATATTTTACTGTTATTTTTTTACTATTAGTGTCATGGGTGCGACATGAACATATATTTATATTCCAATACCCACTATATTATTTAGTGAGGAGGTTATGAGAAAATACATTTGTCTTGCATTAAAAAAAAAATCCGTTTGGCTTACATTAATATTATTATGTTAATTATATAAAATAGTAAATGGATATTAATAGTAGTGGTGATATATTGTATTATAGAATAGTATAATAGTTAGAAATCTTGAGACTGTAACAATTATCTCATGACCTGTTAAATTCGGGCCAATCCTATGTTCCTCCGTTCCAGTGTTTGCTTTTAATAATAACCTCCATGTTCCATTAACATATGGGCTGTAGGGCTTTTGTGTCCGATGGTGTTTGTTTGCTTTTCATTTCTCTACCGTTATTTGTCTGTTCCTCCTCGAACTGTTCAGATGCGGATAGAACTTTATAATATTATAACATATCAGACAATTGAAATCTTCCGAAATGGGAATTCATCCCTAGGATATAACATTATTGCATATCGGTGATTAAGGTGCGTACCATATAATTTATATTAAACTTTTAATTTTCTTTATCCTGTTTCTTTTCTAATATTGCTATCATGTAATTAATCAATTTATTTATTTATTTGTGATTTAGTTACTTTACTTATTTTTATCGATGTTATATATTACTTTTTATTTGTATTTCTCTATATCCGTAATACCTATTTTCTTTGGTTGAGGCTTACATTTTTGTTTTTTAATGTATTACAAGTAATTAAATAAGAAATATAATAACAAGGCTAATATTTTAGTGCAATTTATTTTAATGAAATTTTTGTTTATTAAATTACGATATCTTATTTTTAAGGCATATGATGTAGAAGTCAACATTTACTACAAAATAATGCAACTAATTTTGAAACTGGGAGAAATGTTGTCATTGTATTAGCAAATCTTTACACTTATTAAAGTATTGGAAACCTTAAGTACAAAATAATTTATGTTATAAATCTGTGCCGATACAATCCATGAAGTTGTACTGCAGTACGTTGTAAGGAAGTAGTGTTACTACACCAATGTTTGTGCAAGGAGGTGATTTGGTAAGAATCATGCTCAATCGACAGATATTTTTCCCAATTAAGGGTACACACACTTTATGAAGCTGGGTGGATCCCGAAGGCTCTTGAACTGGTTGACTCACTATATAAATATATA
>NW_027106970.1:0-1675 GCF_000696795.3 Halyomorpha halys
CTCTCTTTATCAGTCAGTGGGACAGAGTTAGCTACATGGGCTGACAGTAAATTATAAAATACCCATAGTGGGTATGTGGTATGAAGGGCAGTAGTGTAAACATGTTATTTTTTACATAATTCTTACAGGTAGGTACTTGTGCAACGTAAAGACAACCGTGATCACTCTTTTTATTAATTATGGCTGTAATTTCTTCTTGCTTAGAACAATCCTCAAAATTATGAATGGTGGGACAGAGTTGGCTATATGGGCTGACAGTAAATTATAAAATACCCATATCCTCCCAATCCTCAAAATTATGAATGACATCTTCATTATAATTTTTCTTATAAATAAGTTGCAAAGAGGACATGTTATGCACTGAATCCACTAGGTCTGTAAGCACGATACTGACAAGCCGGTTATACTTTTTCTATATTTGTAATGGCATGTGTATTGATTAAAAGAAAAAAAGTGATGTACCTATTGATTGAAAGCTATCTGATCTGTGGAAAAAGTAACGCTTTTAAAATCTCGATGGCATATGATTACAAATTTTGGCATATGCCTTCAGTATATTTCACACGTTTCCTTGTAGTGTCAGTAGCCTTTTCGGAATTTGATCGATCGGAAGATTGGTTCGTTGATCAGCAGCAGTATATGGTCTCGCATTGACTTAGAGATAAATAAAATTTATACTAATAATTTGTGCTGACTGATTGCTCTTAAATATTATTTATTGGAGCTAATAATTTTTTTTTTTATTATTGCAGTTTCTGGTAAGATGTGATGTCTATAAGCTCTGAAGAAACTGAGTCTAAGAATATAACTTATTTTCTATCCTATTCTAAAATGATATTGAATGATCTACAAGTATTGCTTACTTATGCATTACCATCCTTTTAGGCTAAGCTTCTTCACTCCTTACAATTTATTAATAATATAAATTTTCTAATTAGTTCTAATGAATTGTTTTAAACCTTCTAAAATTTTAAATTATTACCCCAATATATTGGAGGTGACGGTAGCAGCGTGGTAACGCGCCTGTCTGCCAACCCTTAGATTGTGAGTTCGAGTCCCCGGCCCTATCCGGGATTTTTTCAAGCTTATAACTATGCAATACTCACCCACAACTTCCCTCGGGCATTTGTGAAGCCCGTCAGCCAATGGGTGGCACTCACAAAAATAGGCGTCATAGGGAAACACGCGATGTATTTCTTAAGTACATCGCGCGAGGCCTTTGACCTCTACGGTCTGTCGCGCCAATAAACAAAACCCTGCTATTTATTTTATTTATATTTTCTAATTTTAAGGGAATATAAGAGTTAAATGAAGAATATTGATGTTTACTCCCTTTAATCTGACTATCACCACAGTTGTATATAAATATCAAAATAACAAACTACAAAATCAAGAGACTCAGTTTTTTGTTGTTTTTTTTCTATAGAAAATCAAATTAACAATTAAAGTCATAAGGACGTTTCTAGAGCAATTCTTGTAAGAGAAATAATTAATTTTTTTTTATTCACTTTATCCTATCGTATCGGATACAAATCCGTCTAATAAAATACTCTCCGTTATTCAGACCAGAAACGTGTTGCACAACCTGTTGTTGTGAGTAACGCTTGAAAAAACACATCAGATGAAAATAAGTTAAGCACGCAACTTCACAACAGCCTCTACCATATCTATCACT
>NW_027106970.1:1754-2978 GCF_000696795.3 Halyomorpha halys
TGTAGTCATTAGTAAGCCTCGATATAATCGTAATGGCTACTTTCTTAGATATTAATTTTCCTATTGTAATTTCAACTTCTTCCTTGCAGGGTTCTAATATTAATGGTTCAGTTTATCACTATAGTGTGTAGAAGGAGGGCATTGCCATTATTTTATGTTGTTTAAGTAAGGCCCCCCCTCACTTCTGAAAGGAAATTCATGATGCCATTTAGTGGCAAAGATATGCAGTAAGAAGCCTGGGCAGCCATCTTGGTTCCCAAACAAAGGAGTGAGTACCAGTAAAGAAGCCATCGTGACCTGTACCGGAGAAGAAGAGGACAGAACTCTTCAATAAGGTCTCTTCTCATAATGATGAGAGAGTAAATCCTTCGAATCAGGCGAGAGAGGCGACGGCGGCAGGAGGATGAGAAGAGAGAACCCTACTTCCATAATCACATTCACATCACAACCAACCATCAAGCTGCATATAATCAACCAAGTAAACTGTAATCTTCTTCAATTAATGTAATAAAACCAGATTTACAACAAACCAACTAACATATATTGTAACTATTTTGCTCAAACCTTGCAACAAATTGTGTAAGAAAACTTTAATGAGAATAGAGGTTATTTCATTTTAAAACTATTATATCAAGTTATTTAAATACAGTCCACTCCATTATTACCAGTAAACTATCAGTAATACTTTAATTTGAACCAGCTTAACAGTACAATAATTAATTTGGGTAATATCCCCCAATTTTTACTCCGGGGAATACCTGAATTAAACATATGTACTCAAAATATTATCGTAGTATTCTTTAATAATATTGAATTATATTATGTTTGATGTTTATTATTTATTATGTAATAGTTAATTAAAAATAAACTCACCACTACTTGAGGTTTCTGATGCGGAGTCAGGTGTAGTATCTCTAAGACAAACAAAAAATTAATTAATAATGAGTTTTAAATTGTTGACCATAGATTAATATGAGGGGAAGAGGGTCGGGGGTGCGGTAAGCAAAAAATACACAAATAAACAAATTTATTTTTGCTCACGTTTCGACCTGAATTTCAGGTCCTCAATGGGAACTCAAAATTTTAACGGAATCTTCGTTTGAGTCCCTAATTAAGATCTGAAATTTATGTCAAAACGTCGGCAGAAATAAATAAATATTGTTTTGTTGTGTATTTTTTGCTGACCGCACCCTCAACCATCTACTCCTCAAAAAAAAAATTAAT
>NW_027106970.1:9183-9484 GCF_000696795.3 Halyomorpha halys
GAGATAGCTTTAAACAATTTTTTGCTCTATAGTTTCTAAATTGTTAATGGCTAGTTTTAGTTAGCCTGGAAGGAAAGGTTATAAACATAAAGGCTTATAAAACAAGTTGCTGAGAAAATGCACTAGGGGCTCTTATGCATTTAACGTTTAACATGACTTCAAGTAGGGCTGCTCACAATCCTATAGTTATAACATTTAACACGGTAAAACATTAGGGGTATTCATGATGTTGTGTTAAATGTTATATGTTTTACCATGTTAAATGTTATAACTATAGGATTGTGAGCAGCCCTATTTGAAG
>NW_027106971.1:0-948 GCF_000696795.3 Halyomorpha halys
GATTAAAAATAAAATCAAAGGTCTTGAATTCAAGAAAGTATAAGACTGAGAAATCACTAAGAAATAAAAAATTAGGAGCGGTTTGCGCATCATACATTTTTTTATATAAACATAAGTACTGTAGTTTCTGGTTTCTTTTTTTTTTTAAATTATAATTAAAAGTATCCGATAGTATAAAAAAGTCATAAGATTAGAAATCAAGAAAATATATAATTGAGAAAACGTTAACTATGAAAAAATTAGGTGCGGTTTGCGCATCATACATTTTTTATATAAAGATAAATATTGTAGTTACTGTTTTTTTTTTTTAAATTGTATTTAAAAGTATTAACGATTAAAAATAAAATCAAAGGTCTTGATTTCAAGAAAGTATAAAACTGAGAAAACATTAACAAATAAAAGATTAGGTGCGGTGTGCGCAACATACATTTTTTCATATAAACATAAGTACTATAGTTTCTTGATCCTTTTTTTTAAGAATTATAATTAAAAGTATTAACGATTAATAATAAAATCAAAGGTCTTGATTTCAAGAAAGTATAAAACTGAGAAAACATTAACAAATAAAAGATTAGGTGCGGTGTGCCCATCATACATTTTTTCATATTAATATTAATACTGTAGTTTCTGGTTTTTCTTTTGTAAATTACAATTAAAAGTATTGGAAATAAAAATAAAATACAAAATCTTGAATTCAAGAAAGTATAAAACTGAGAAAACATTAACAAATAAAAATTTGGTGCGGTGTGTGCATCATACTTTTTTTTATATAAACATTAATACTGTAGTTTCTGGTTTTTCTTTTGAAAATTATAATTAAAAGTATCCGATAATAAAAAAAAGTCAAAAGATTAGAAATCAAGAAAATATATAATTGAGAAAACATTAACTATGAAAAAATTAGGTGCGGTTTGCGCATCATACATTTTTTATATAAAGATAAATACT
>NW_027106971.1:2056-3780 GCF_000696795.3 Halyomorpha halys
TAAAAACTTAGGTGCGGTATGCGCATCATACATTTTATTAAATAAAGATAAATACTGTAGTTTCTGGTTTTTCTTTTGCAAAGTATTATTAAAAGTATTGGAGATTAAAAATAAAATTATAGGTCTTGAATTCAAGAAAGTATAAAACTGAGAAATCATTAACAAATAAAAAATTAGGTGCGGTGTGCGCATCATACATTTTTTCATATAAACATTAATACTGTTGTTTCTGGTTTTCTTTTTAAAATTACAGTTAAAAGTATCCGATAATAAAAATAAAATACAAAATCTTGAATTCAAGAAAGTATAAAACTGAGAAAACATTAACAAAAAAAAATTAGTTATGGTTTGCGCATCATATATTTTTTATATAAAGATAAATACTGGAAGTTACTATTTCTCTTTTAAAAATTATATTTAAAAGTATTGGGGATTAAAAACAAAATTAAAAGTCTTGATTTCATGAAAATATAAAACTGAGAAAACATTAACAAATAAAAACTTAAGTGCCGTATGCGCATCATACATTTTTTGTATATAAAGATAAATACTGTAATTTCTGGTTTTTTTTTTTAAATTATAATTAAAAGTATTGGCGATTAAAAATAAAATCAAAGGTCTTGAATACAAGAAATTATAAGACTGAGAAAACTTTAACAAATAAAAGATTAGGTGCGGTGTGTGCATCATACTTTTTTTAAATAAACATTAATACCGTAGTTTCTGGTTTTTCTTTTGAAAATTATAATTAAAAGTAGCCGATAATAAAATACTTTTACCCCAATACTTTTAAATATAATTTACAAAAGAAAAACTGTAACTACATTATTTATCTTTATATAAAAAATGTACGATGCGCAAACCGCACCTAATTTAATTATAATTTTCAAAAGAAAAACCAGAACCTACAGTATTTATGTTAAAAAAAAAATGTATGATGCGCATACGGCACCTAATTTTTTTTTGTTAATGTTTTCTTAGTTTTATACTTTCTTGAATTCAAGACTTTTGATTTTATTTTTAATCTCCAATACTTTTAATAATAATATTGAAAAGAAAAACCAGAAACTACAGTATTAATGTTAACATGAAAAAATGTATGATGCGCAATCCGCACCAAATTTTTTATTTGTTAATGTTTTCTCAGTTTTATACGTTCTTGAATTCAAGATTTTGTATTTTATTTTTATTCTCCAATACTTTTAATTGTAATTTTCAAAAGAATAAACCAGAAACAACAGTATTAATGTTTATATGAAAAAATGTATGATGCGCAAACCGCACCAAATTTGTTATTTGCTAATATTTCCTCAGTTTTGTACTTTCTTGAATTCAAAACTTTGGATTTTATTTTTAATCTCCAATACTTTTAATTATAATTTTTAAAAAAAAACCAGAAACTACAGTATTTATCTTTATTTTAAAAAATGTATGATGCGCATACCGCACCTAAGTTTTTATTTGTTAATGTTTTCTCAGTTATTTTTTCTTGATTTCTAATCTTATGACTTTTTTTTTATTATCGGATACTTTTAATTATAATTAAAAAAAGAAAAACCAGAAAATACAGTATTTATGTTTATATGAAAAAATGTATGATGCGCACACCGCAACTAATCTTTTATTTGTTAATGTTTTCTCAATTATATATTTTCTTGATTTCTAATCTTATGACTTTTTTTTTTATTATCGGATACTTTTAATTATAATTTTTAAAAGAAAAA
>NW_027106971.1:4553-4899 GCF_000696795.3 Halyomorpha halys
AAAAAATGTATGATGCGCATACGGCACCTAATCTTTTATTTGTTAATGTTTTCTCAGTTTTATACTTTCTTGAATTCAAGACCTTTGATTTTCTTTTCGTTCACCGCTATATTGTGAGGCTGAGTCTACCCGGACGCCATTTTGTTTTCTATTCTTGCTATTGTTAATATGTTGGTCCCGCGTCCTTTTTCTTTTCGTTCAGGGCTTTATTGTGAGGCTGAGTCTACCCGGACGCTATTTTGTTTTTTATTCTTGCTATTTTTAATTTGTGGGTATCACGTCCTTTTTCTTTTCGTTCAGCGCTTTATTGTGAGGCTGAGTCTACCCGGCCGCCATTTTGTTTTTT
>NW_027106971.1:8699-8996 GCF_000696795.3 Halyomorpha halys
CCATTTTGTTTTTTGATAGCCACCATTTTATTATGAGGGTCTTGCGACCTGTTTCTTTTCGTTCAGCGCCATATTATGAGGCCGAGTGTACACGAGTTCTTTTTTGATGGCCGCCATTGCATTATGAGGATCTCGCGTTACCCCCACCACTTATTGAAGGAGCAGGTACCCACTTTTATACTACAACCAGTGGCTGAGTGTTTTGATTATTAATCTCCATAATTTTTTATGAGGGTCTTGCGACCTGTTTCTTTTCGTTCAGCGCCATATTGGCACGGGCTGAGTCTACCCGGACGC
>NW_027106971.1:9046-9196 GCF_000696795.3 Halyomorpha halys
TTAAAAGTATCCGATATTAAAAGAAAGTCATAAGATTAGAAATCAAGAAAATATATAAATGAGAAAACATTAACTATGAAAAAATTAGGTGTGGTTTGCGCATCATACATTTTTGATATAAAGATAAATACTGTAGTTACTATTTTTCTT
>NW_027106971.1:9246-10078 GCF_000696795.3 Halyomorpha halys
ATCCGATATTAAAAGAAAGTCATAAGATTAGAAATCAAGTGAATATATAATTGAGAAAACATTAACTATGAAAATATCAGGTGCGGTGTGCGCATCACACGTATTATATAACATAAATACTTTACTTTTTTTTTTTTTTAAATTATAATTAAAAGTATAGGATATTAAAAAAAATTCATAAGATCAGAAATGCTATGCAATGCTTTTTGGGCAGGATCCCTTGAGGAACATTTTTGATTGTTCCATTCCTCACGTATTTCTCCAGAGTTACCCAGCCTTGCTCTCAGCAATCTTTTTGATGTGCCTCTTCGCACGGCTGAGATTAATCCCACATACGGAGTCAGGTGTGAGAGGAACATACTCAGATCCTTTCCTTGTTAGGTAGTCCGCTCGCTCGGTTACATAGTTATCTAACGCATAAATGGCTGCCTGACTGTCCGTGTAAATCCGTGTAAAGTGTAATTAGCCATTCCCTCATGCCCTCTTTTATTAATTTCTGGGCACAGAAATTTATTGCAAAGACTTTAGCCTGGAATACTATGGTGTGAATCCCAATCGTTCACCGTTAAGGTACGGCGACCTGATTACAATGTTCCGTCTGTTAGTGAAGACACAAAGACTGATCTTTTGAGGATTGATGCTCAGACCATATTCCTGGCACCATCCATCCATAAGGTCTACCGAAGTTTGAAGCAGTCCTGAGATAGTTCCTGGGAATTTGCCTTCTATCAGCACAGCGATATCATCAGCATATCCCTCCGTGTAAAAACCTGCCTTATTGGATCTAACAAGTAATGTGTCCACCACCATACACCACAGGAGAGGAGATAGC
>NW_027106971.1:10128-15377 GCF_000696795.3 Halyomorpha halys
GTATTTATGTTTATATAAATAAAATGTATGATGCGCACACCGCACCTAATCTTTTATTTGTTAATGTTTTCTCAGTTTTATACTTTCTTGAATTCAAGACCTTTGATTTTATTTTTAATCGCCAATAGTTTTAATCATAATTTTAAAAAAAAGGAAACCAGAAACTACAGTTTTTACGTTTATATGAAAAAATGTATTATGCGCACACCGCACCTTATTTTTTCATTGTTAATGTTTTATCAATTATATATTTTCTTGATTTCTAATCTTATGACTTTTTTTTAATATCCTATACTTTTATTTATAATTTTCAAAACAAAAACCAGAAACTACAGTATTTATTTTTATATAAAAATGTATGATGCGCACACCGCACCTGATATTCTTATTGTTAATGTTTGCTCAGTTTGTTTTTCTTCAATCCAAATCTTATGACATTTTTATAATCTACAATACTTTTAATTACAACTGGAAAAATAAAAAATCTGAAGTTACAGTATTTATGTTAATATAAAAAATTTGTGATGTGCACACCGTAACAAATATTCTTACAGTTAAAGTTTCCTCAGTTTTATATTTTCTTTATTTCAAGACTTTGGATTTTATTTTTAATCTCCAATACTTTTAATTGTAATTTTTAAAAGAAAAAACAGTAACTACATTATGTTTATATAAAAAATGTATGATGCGCACGCCGCATATAACACATAAATAAGAGAGCCTTTTTGAAGGGTCCATAGGGGTCGGGCTTGCCTCCCTCCCCTCCATTACTTAGGTTATGAAAAATGGCGTCAGTCCCATGTTTCTATTAGTTCAGTTCTGAGAGAAGGTTCCGAACATTGTCAAGGTACACTAGTATTTCTTATTTCCATAGTAACATTCCTCGTTGTGCAAGTGCTGCTAGTACTTCTGGTATAATAGTGTTTCAGGTGCAGCTTTCTTGTATTTTCCAGATGAGAAGTAGGAATTATCGGTGCTTTCGTTAAAAGGTTCTTGGAAGTTTATTTCCATGGTCAGGAACCTAGCTGCACCCTTATACCGGTGTTGGGAAATCCGAGGGCGATCCTCAGCTAACAATGTAAACGACCATAAATAAGATAGTCTTTTCGAAGGGTTCCTAGGGCTTGGGCCTTGCCTCTGTCCCCTCCATTACTGTGGATATGAAAAATGGCGTCAGTCCATTTCCAATGGCCATCAGATTCAAAGCAGTAAATGAAATCGAAGAAGCTGAGTAGTGTTACTGCATTAAGGTGGTGAAATCCTATCCTCCTTGGCCGGTACTTGCTACATAGTTATAGAAACCGAACATAGTAGAAGGTTAGGTGTTGCTTTAATATTAAAAACTCTAAACTCTTCCATTATACTAGATGTTTTCTTAGATTTTAACTATATTGATACATATTTGTAATGTGTTACGATTAGCGACACTTAAAAGAGGTCCCAGATTGATGTGGCTGAAATAGGCATCAGTTCCTGAGGAGGCATCAAATCTCAACTCGCACCAACTATTTCAGGCCTGAGAGATCAAATCCTGAAAATAGGTATCAGTATTTTCAGCCACTTCATATTTTTACCGCCCAATGAACCAAAAGAATGGTAGAAGAGATCATTCCGAAGATATTGTAAATAATGTAAACATTTTCGATTCATGTACTTAAGGTGTATTTACGAAATATATATATTATAGTAAAATTTAATTATGACACTGAATATACTTTATACTTCCATTATCAAGACTTGAAATAATTGCAACTATTAAAATATTAATATTGACCATACATGAATATCATGTCTAATTTTTAAATAAATATAATGAAAAATTTATTTCACCCTTAATCCCCAAAAATATTCTCAAATGAGAGGAAAATGTTTCCCATAGAACCGAATGAAGTGCCAGCCGAAGTTGAAAATCACGAGACACAATCGAATTTTATATTATTCGGTAAATTCAAAAGCAGGATTCGAAAACTAATCATACAACAAATAATAGCCATATAATGCCTAAGAGCCTTCTTTCCTTCCTTGCATTTTAAGATACATCTAATAAATTAGCCAATAATTTTTGACAATATACAATATAAAGGAGGTTCTTTTGTTGCAAACCAAAGGAGCCGCCGGGCAGAGACCTGATTGGCAAAACATCAAAAGTAATTTGCAGACATATGTAGATAAAAGAGGTTCCTAGCCACCTCTGGGCACGGTCAACCGCGTATGCAGAGGTAAACACCTAAACAGCCCTTATTTCACACTCTAAAAACATCGGGGAAAATACAGTGAGCTCTGTCAAAGAAGAAAGCCGCCTTAATTTAAACATGAAAGGGAGGAAAAAGACCGACTTTCGCCGAAGGTCATTGGACCTTCCCACTCCCTCTGAAGGGTAGGAAAAAGAGTGGGAACACATCGAAAACCAATCAGAAGAACGGAAATCTAAAGGGGGAGGAGCCAGAGGAAGAGGGGAGAGAAGGAGTAAAAAGGGCAGGAGGAACAGAGTTGGACACAGTCTGTGAGGGAGGAACACTTGAAGACCGTCAGGAGCAGAGGAAGACAGTCCTGGAGGAGGAGAGAGCGGCTGACCAGTTGGAGGCCAGTTGAGGAAGTCAGACATCGCAGAGATTCGGCGAGCATAGCGGATATGGACGCCCCGCCGCGGCAACTCCAAGCCGACCGACCTACCAAAACAAGTAATTTGTCCGTTGTAATTTTAATGGCAATAATATAATTAATGACTTAGAGGCAGTATAAATATCAAAGATCCCAACTGATCTTTGAACAAGATCACCGCGTCGGCGAAAACGTCATTCAGCAGATAAGCACATTCCATTAGTTCATGAGACCACCCCAATATTCTGTTTATATCATTATGAATAATTAAGTCAAATTAAAACTAACACACTAATCTAATTGCCCCTCCAGGGGATTAACATTATAAATAAAGAAATATATGCATGTTGTTCACGAGCATAAAGTATCTCACATTTTCAGCCCCCCCTTTTCCACACATTAATTTCAAACATAAAATTACACTCGGGACACCTGCAGTATAACACGAGCAGGTCCCGATGTATACAATGGCGGATATGGACGCCCCGCCGCGACAACTCCAAGCCGACCGACCTACCAAAACAAGTAATTTGTCCGTTGTAATTTTAATGGCAATAATATAATTAATGACTTAGATGCAGTATAAATATCAAAGATCCCAACTGGTACTTCTCATTTCATAATATAACAATTAAAGTATAAGGAAACAGGTCTACCATGCTCTCTCATAATATTATTCTTGCTAATGTATATATCATTATAAATATAAAATATGAAACAAAGAATTTACTTTATAATTAATAATCCCTGCATGCCACCTCATAATAATAATAGCATAGTAAATTGGTGAACACGATACCGTTGGAAAAGAACTCCAATGATTAATTATAGATATTCATATCTAGCATACCACAGCGAGGGGGTCTATGGTCTCTAGTGTTTGAATTAAATATAGTGCATAATTTTACAGTCGGTTCCCATCAGGAACCGATAGAGATACATAATACAAATACATAAATAAATAGAATATAAATATATAATACAAATACATAAATATATGAATACATTTCAATATAATAAGTGTACGGGGAACCCCTAGTTGGACTTTGAACCCCCTAAGACTTTTCGAAGGGTCCCTAGGTGTCGGGCCTTGCCTCCCACCACTCCACTACTGTGGATATGAAAAATGGCGTCAATCCCATGTTTCTATTGGATGATAAATGAGGAGACAAAGGAAAAAAACTTTAAGGGTGGGTCAAGAAAGAAGCGGGCCTTCCATAGTAAACGAGGAGATTTTAACGACAGATCAAGAAGGAAAAGGGTCATTGATGGACATTTCGGGGATTTTCACACCTATAAAAGAATGTATCTGGGCATCAAAGAAACCAAAAAGAATGATAAAAGAGATTATTGTAAGTAATGTAAAGATATTGTAAATAATGTAAACATTTTCGACTCGAGTACTAAAGGTGTATTTAGGTAATCTAATTATATTATTACTAATTAATTATGATACTGAATATACTTTATACTTCCTTACCAAGACTTGTAAATAATTGCAACTATTAAAATATAAATTTTGACCATACATGAATATCATGTCTAATTTTTATATAAATATAATGACAAATTTATTTCACCCTTAATCCTCATAAATATTCTCAAATGAGAGGAAAATGTTTCTCATAGAACCGAATGAAATACCAGCCAAAGTTGAAAATCACGAAACACGACGTCATTTTCTATTATTAGGTTTTTTTTTCCGGCTAAGAAGCACCGCGGCCAAAGAGGGCCTATTGTACGCCGTCCCTCCTCTGCTCAAAACAGGCCAATTGTCTTTGCAACTTTGGACACTGTATAAGGATCCACTGTCTCGCTAAGTTTGGGATACAAGATACGATCCTTACCAAAGATGAGGAATCGTGTTCTTGCCACTACATCACCTCTGCAAATGATGTGGTAAGCAGTCTCTTCATCCTTCTGCAAATCCTGCAGATAGGGGACTGTATCAGTCTCATTTTATAGAGATGCTTATTTAGCTGGCAGTGTCCCGTGTATAGACCTGTCACCCACCTTAAGATACTCCTATCCAGATTAAGAAGACAGTTACTTCTTTTTGGCCAGGATCCCTTGAGGAACATTTTTGATTGTTCCATTCCTCTGGTATTTCTCCAGAGTTACCCAGCCTTGCTCTCAGCAATCATTTTGATGTGCCTCTTCGCATGGCTGAGACTAATCCCACATACGGAGTCAAGTGTGAGAGGAACATACTCAGATCCTTTCCTTGTTAGGTAGTCCGCTCGCTCGGTTACATAGCTATCTAACGCATGGCTGCCTGACTGTCCGTGTAAATCGTAATTAGCCTTTCCCTCATGCCCTCTTTTATTAAATTCTGGGCACAGAAATTTATTGCAAAGACCTTAGCCTGGAATACTATGGTGTGTTTTCCTAACGAGATGGATGTGCCTTGATTAGGCATATCCATCCTCCATATTTCTGCTCCAAATCCTTGTCCCATTAAGGATCCGTCTGTGTAGCAGTTTATCCCATTGCACGGCTTGTGTGGGATTGACCCTTCAACCCTTACATTATACTGTCGGGGTTGTCTGGTCTTAGGCGATTTATTTCTTCAGCCTGATATCTCTTTACAGAAGGCCCACGACAAGGCGTATTCATTTATAGTTAGAAAGGAAGGCCGTGCCAGGGGA
>NW_027106971.1:15747-29486 GCF_000696795.3 Halyomorpha halys
CAGGAGAGGATATAGGTCATCGTCTTAGGTGTGCGTACAGAAATAACTCCTTTGGGAGCATAGATTGGCAATAAACTTCTCTATCTCAAGCAGTGTATACGCCACCTGTGCCATGACTAGACCCAGGAAAGGAGGTGGATCTACGATCGAATTGGGGGATTTAGAGTCCCTTATAGGTCTAGTCCATGCGGCTGTGACCGAGAAGCGGTCGGTACATGTCTGCTTGAGATACGTTCGTGCATTGCATTGTTATCATTTATTATTCAATGTACAGATATTGCTAAGTGTTATGTACAGAAATTATTAATATACAAAAATGACAATGTCTTTTTACAAAATGAACTGATTTATAAATTTGAGAGCTTCGGTGAGGCTCGAGGTGGAGCGCTCTGGTGAGTTGTGGTCCAACCACTTGCTCCCTCTCGCTACAATACTAAGTGTTCTTGTATTTCTTCTCCTGATGATCAGAATGCATAGCCAGGATCCCGTCTTCATTGATCCTCCTGAACAGTCTGCCGTGTCCCTCATAAGTTAGGGAATAGTAGTTTCTGCCTTGTTTCATAAGCCTATATGCAGAGCTAAGGGCTTGAGCTTCAATCTCTATATGTAGAGGTTTAATGTTCAGAAGAACCTCCATTGCTGCAGAAGGAGTAGTGCTTATGGCACCCGTTATCATGAGCCACGCCAGTCCCTGAAGATTCCCGAGCCAAGCTTGGGATTTCCTGGTCGTAGCCCTGTGCCACCATACAATGGTAGCATATAGGACAATGGGTCTTATCGCTGCCATGTACAACCAATATATAACTTTTGGTTTAAGGCCCCAGGATTTGCCTACGGCTCCTTTACATGCCCAGAGACACCTCAGTGCCTTTATACTGGTCCTTTCATCATGGAGTTGCCACTTCAGTTTACTATCAAGAGTAACGCCAAGATGTTTGACTTCAATACAGAATCCCAATCGTTCACCGTTGAGGTACGGCGACCTGATTGCAATGTTCCGTCTGTTAGTGAAGACACAAAGACTGACCTTTTGAGGATTGATGCTCAGACCATAATCCTGGCACCATCCATCCATAAGGTCTACCGAAGTTTGAAGCAGTCCTGAGATAGTTCCTTGGAATTTGCCTTTTATCAGCACAGCGATATCATCAGCACATCCCTCCGTGTAAAAACCTGCCTTATTGGATCTAACAAGTAATGTGTCCACCACCATACACCACAGGAGAGGAGATAGCACCCCACCCTGCGGACAGCCACCAGCGGGCTTCATCCACATCTTAGTGTGTCCTAGCTCTGACTTGAGCAATTTTCCTTCCAACATCGCGTTGATCCAGTTGAAAGAAAGCTGTCCCACCCCTTTCCTTTCCATGGCTCTTGTCATGGTTCTGTAAGGAGTACTATCAATGGCGCCTTCAATGCCATCTCCTTATAGACCAAACTCTTTTCAATCCTGGATACTAAATGGTGTGAAGCATCCTCACAGGATTTCCCTAATTGGTAGGCAAATTGAGCGCTCTGTAGTGGTCTCTCTACCAGCGTAGTCTCCCTAATATGTCTGTCCAGAACCTTCTCAAGTGTCTTCATTAAGAAGGATGTCAGCCAGATAAATAACACACCTTCGACACTCTCCACCTACATGGAATGTGAGTCAGTGCCAAACTCCCCCTTAGCAAAGCTAAGAGGTATAGTTTCAAGACCGTTAGGCCTTCTTGTAATAGGACCAGAAAAAATCCATCCGTCCCGGCTGATTTAAAAGGCGCGAAGGATTTAATCGCCCACTCATATCTAATAAATTAGCCAATAGTTTTTGACAATATACAAGTAGCTATACATTTGCGGTTGGCAATTTCATAAATTTCACAGTGGCTTATATACAATATTCCAAGAAACGAGATCGAGAAAGGTAACATAGGAAGGCCATGGTGGAAAAAACCCTTAGGGAGTGCTTTATTTCCATGGTCAGGAACCTAGCTGCACCCTTATACCTGTGTTAGGAAATCCGAGGGCGATCCTCAGCCAACAATGTAAACGACCATAAATAAGAGAGCCTTTTTGAAGGGTCTATAGGGGTCGGGCTTGCCTCCCTCCCCTCCACTACTTAGGTTATGAAAAATGGCGTCAGTCCCATGTTTCTATTAGTTCAGTTCTGAAAGAAGGTTCCGAACACTGTTAGGTACGCTAATATTTTTAATTTCCATAGTAACATTCCTCGTTGTGCAAGGCTGCTAGTACTTCTGGTACAATAGTATTTCAGGTGCATCTTTCTAGTATATGGCAGATGAGAAGCGGGAATTATTGGTGCTTTCGTTTGAAGGGTCTTGGAAGCATTTCCAATGGCCATCAGATCCAAAGCAGTAAATGAAATCGAAGAAGCTGAGCAGCGTTACAGCATTAAGATAGTGAAATGCTATCCTCTTCGGCAGCTACTTGCTACATAGTTACGGAAACCGAACATAGTAGAAGGTTAGATGTTGCTTTAATATTTAAATCTCTAAACTCTTTCATTATACCTTTTACATTTCAATGTACATCTTTTTTTTTTT
This sequence comes from Halyomorpha halys, assembly GCF_000696795.3. Classification (NCBI taxonomy): domain Eukaryota; kingdom Metazoa; phylum Arthropoda; class Insecta; order Hemiptera; family Pentatomidae; genus Halyomorpha; species Halyomorpha halys. The sequence continues at coordinate 18,291 of NW_027106971.1, forward strand.
GTTAATTTAAGATTACATCATTTAATTGTTTTTATCTTTTTAAGCCCTGATGAAGCCCTGCAACATGGGGCGAAACGTTACCTCAATATAAATTTTTTTTATCACTATTTGAGTTTTTCTTTTACCGCATCCGGACCATCTTCCTTTTACAAATTTTTATTGTAAGTTAAAATAATGTGAAGCACACCACATTTTATCATGCTTATAATATTGAGAATAGAGTGAAAATATAATAATTTAAGGATTTATTTATAATTACTAAGGAGGAAAAAATATCTGGAGAATGGATTAACATAGAAACTTGGGTCTGGTCTTATTCGACTCAGAAGAAAAAACTGCTTTTATTGAAATTTTGAAGAGAGTTAAAGAACTAATGAGGAAATGAAAGCCTATAGGTTAGATAAAAATTTCTGAAATTTTGGGAATAGGTTGTACTCATCAAAACAACTAGCAACGAGTATTTTGAGTGCATATTTAAATTAAATAATCCTTACAATTAAAAATTCAAGAGAGCTTAATAGACAAGAGAATTTTATATATAAGAAAATTATTCAAAGTGAAAGGTTGTTCAAATTGAAAAGACATTTACGATTTCAAATTCAAGGAAATTAGATTAACAGTTCATTAGCTGCATCACTGAATTCCAGATGTTTTTTCTTCGGTTCAGGTCTCTGATTTGTGATAAAAGACTCCAGTAACTTGTGGAACATGCTTTCGTTGGTAGATATACCAGACATTTTCCGTGAGTTTCTGATCCTGAAAGTTTATAATTTTCATTTCTACTTTCTTGTGCCTCTTCCAACAATACTCCGACTGGGAGAATCAACTTCTGCACTACTTTAGCTCCATGCGACAAAATCTTATGCACCGTGGATGGCATGTAGTACCATGAATGCATTTTAATGGCCGTCTCTGCTGTTTCTTTTGAAAAGAGCCGGAATGTTTGTGGGTCGATCATTGCATTGCTATTCAAGACTTTGTAGCAGTGGGGCCAGCACTACAAGCGTCACAGCTAAGCTAAGCAATTGTATATAATGATATTATTATAAAAATACGATCTCTAATACAAAGAGATCGAGCAATAAGATTCTACGGAACTATCTCAAGTAGAGTTAAAAGAGTGAACCCTCAGTGATAACCGATCACATGAGCCCTTCAATTGCCACCGGGATTTATCCGTAAAATCAAGCCTTCTTCCAGGTCTAGTCATTGCACTGGTGGCTTACACTCTACTTAAGATAGAGAAGTTCATTGCTAATCTATTCTCACAAGAGTTGGTTTTTAGTATGCTCACCTTAGACGATGGCCTATCTCCTCTCCCTATCTTCAGCAATCTTAGTCCGTCCGCTTCATCTCGGCAACTAAGATTGTAACCTAATCCTTAACGGTTACACTGGTCCATCCGCTTCATATCGGCAACTAAGATTGTAACCTGATTCTTAATGGTTACACTGGTCCGTCCGCTTCATCTCGGCAACCAGTGTAATTTCCCGTCTCTCCCCGGCTCTAGTCCGTCCGCTTCATCTCGGCAACCAGTGTAATTTCCCGTCTCTCCCCGGCTCTAGTCCGTCCGCTTCATCTCGGCAACTAGAGCTGCACCAAGCCTTATTAGCTTACTGGTCGGCAACTAGTAAGCTGGCTCCTATCTTGACAGTTCTAGTCCGTCCGCTTCAACTCGGCAACTAGTAAGCTGGCTCCTATCTTGACAGTTCTAGTCCGTCCGCTTCATCTCGGCAACTAGAACTATTACTCTACCTCAGACTCTCTCACCTACACCTCTACCTAGTTAGTGTCCAGGGCTCATCTCCAGGCACGGCCTTCCTATTAATGAATACGCCTTGTCGTGGGCCTTCTGTAAAGTGTATATCAAGCTGGAGAACCGCCTAATACCAGACAACCCCGACAACTTCCTAAGCGTATTCTAATCCTTTTCTTTCTTTGCGGTGTTATGATCGGATAGGCAGATCATTTTTGTTCTAATCTTTACTTAAACACGTCTAGTTTGAAAAGTGACCTTCCACTCATAGCTGTTCTCAATGCTTATTTAAAATTCGTAACTCATAACGTTGTGAAGGGCTCTAATTTTTTTTTTGCCCAGTTTGATTGACATGTGGCTAATTTTACCATCGTTGAACAGGGAAAAAATTTGATAATTTTTCTCTCCCTTTTTTACAATTATATATCACTCATAAAAAGTAGTGCGTGATTTGGTCAAACTTCCATTATTCTGACAGTAGGCCTAAATTAATGGGAATACCCTTGAAAAAAGGAAAAAATCATGCTGTTCCTAGATCCTGTAGCTTATATTCTCGAATTTTTGCGCCAACAATCCTGTATGCACGACAAAATTCCAAGAATTTAGAAACTTTCGACTCTTTAGAGGTGGTTGTCCAGTCTCAATATGGATATTACCGAAACAGTTGAAATTAGATATTTTATATTATCCCAAGGAAAATAGTAAGTATCTGTTTTTATTTTTTCGCTGTTAAATGGGTAATCGCTTTTAAAAATTAAAGTTTTAAATAAATTCCAATAAATCCCACCAAATCACATTTACCCTTCGACGTAAACCCATGACCTCTTCCCCTACAATATCCTTTAATAATACCCCACTTATTCCTGTCGAACAGATCCGTTACTTAGGACTGCATCTCGACAAACGACTGACATGGAATCCTCATACAAGACTAAAAAGACAAGAAACTGCTCGTAGATTCCGACTATTGCAACATTTACTAGACAAACGGTCTAAATTACCAATCCATTACAAAAGACTGATCTACATGACTATTATAAGGCCTATCTGGACATACGGAGTTGAGCTTTGGGGCTCCACTAAACCATCAAATTCCTCCAGAATCCAATCCTTACAGTCCAAAATCCTTCGTAAAATCCTTAATGCTCCTTACTTTGTCACAAATCAAGTCATCCATCAGGACCTCAATATTCCATATGTTGCCGATTTGGCCAGAACCAGATACCGTTTCTTCCATAATAAACTTCTCAACCACCCAAATCCACTTGTTTCTAACCTGGCTTCTCCTTCATTACCTAATAATCCTAGGCGTCTGAAAAGAAGATGGCCTCGAGATCTTCTCCTCTAGAAATGTTTTTGGAATTCTATCAATGGGTAGATTCTCCACATGTTTTTATCATGTCACTATGTCACCTACAGCAAATTTACTTGTTGTATATATGTGTATACAGTTGTAAATATCAATAAATCAATTATTACAAAAAAAAAAAAAAAAAGTTTTCAAATTTTTCAAGAAAGTCGAAAATTTAGAAACAAATGTAATGTATTAAGGGCGCCACGGAAAAACTCCCATTATTTATGGAGCTACAAACGGAAAAAGATTAGGAACCTCTGCTCTAACCTATTCTTACTATGTGCATTACTTTATATTAAAGTTTCTATGATATAATTTACACACTTTTGTACCGCTATTTATTTTGTGTAATAATTTTAATAATAATAATAATCCTCTTTGGCATAGGGAGGTGCCGGCCCCATCGCACAGTCATAGTATCGCAGATAGCCACTGGTCAACCAAGTTGGTGGAACAGTGCACTGACGCTCGTACATTTACACTGATTACAGCACACTACATTCACCCCCACGCTATATACCAAGGTCAATGACAGTACACACCCTAGGTAGCCACCCCGGATGAGGAAGCTATGAGGAGGCAATCCCTCCACCTGACACGGGGGAGTAGGCCCATACCCCATTCACCTTAAACCCTATCATAACAAAAAACAGAACGAAAAGAGCTAGATTGTTTTTACGGAACTAGACACAGCGTGGAAAACGGTTTTTTCGACTGGCAACATAAAAATGTCCGCGACCTGAACGGGAAGGAGTGCGAGCTTGTGGAGGAGATAAGGAAGACCAAGGTGGATCTGCTGGCAGTGACAGAAACTAAGAGAAACGTGTTACGGTTGCCATGGGTAAATAAAAACACTGGCGATATTTGCGTAGACAAGGGGTGTTACGGTTGCCATGGTGAAATAAAAACACTGGCTAGAACTGTGTAGACAAGAGGTATTACGGTTGCCATGGTGAAATAAAAACACTAGCGATATCTACGTAGACAAGAGGTATTACGGTTGCCATGGTGAAATAAAAACACTAGCGATATCTGAGTAGACAAGGGGTGTTACGGTTGCCATGGTGAAATAAAAACACTGGCTAGATCTGTGTAGACAAGAGGTATTACGGTTGCCATGGTGAAATAAAAACACTAGCGATATCTGAGTAGACAAGGGGTGTTACGGTTGCCATAGTGAAATAAAAACACTGGCTAGATCAGTGTAGACAAGAGATGTTACGGTTGTGATGGTGAAATAAAAAACACTGACTAGATCTGTGTAGACAAGAGGTATTACGGTTGCCATGGTGAAATAAAAAACACTGGCTAGATTTGTGTAAACAAGAGGTGTTACGGTTGTGATGGGAAAAACAAAACTCGAGCGATATGTTTTGACGAGTGGGTTTTGTTTTTGTGAAGGTGACGTTTTGATTTTGCAACACGTATGTTCAGACGAGTGGGTTTTGTTTCTTGTGAAGGCGCCAGTTTAATTTTGGAACACGTTACGATTGTTAAATGTGAAGTGGTAATAGTTTAAAGGCCCTCTGTCTTTACAGTTTGAACCGGAATATCACCATATGAGAAATGTTCTCATATATGTTTTGTTTTTCAAAATTATGGTGTTTTACTTTAATAGACGGTCATTAACACTAGAGTGGAGATATAGTGGAGTGCGTAGCAACGAATCTTCGAGATTACATCTCAATAATGCTGGAGTGGTGAGACGGTGACCAGAAAGGAAATATGGTACAACCTTATGTTCGGCCAGGAGTGCACCCAAGGGAGTACGTGGGGTTTGAACTAAATTTTAGTTTGTTTTTATTTTATATTCACTTTTTATACTCAAATAATAATATAAATATAGTTATTAAGGTTAAGCATTTAAGTTAAGGTTAAGTCAACCTATAAGTTTTAATTGTTTTATCAATTGATAAGAATTCTTTTTTTTTTTCCTTTTTCATTCTCTGTATATATATTTCTTCTTATTATTAAACTTTTGTACATATAGTTCTGCTGTTCTTTCTCTACTTTCAACTTGTTAATTAACTTGTTGTTGTTCACGGAATATTACGATAATTCAACAGGTGGGTAGGTAACACCCCTAGGTTTTCTGTTATCTACATGGTAAAGGTATTCGCTAGAGGTCATAATTCAACAATTGTTTATATAGGAGTATATTTTAGCTATATTGTGGGCATAATGCTTCGGGGTTTTCGTTATTTCCAAGAAAAAAAAATAACGTGGCGCCTAAGGAGCAATTCGTTATTGTTTTATCTTTTTTTCCTTTTGCGATTATATTTATTTATTTTTTTTTTTATTATTTTCCTTTAACTCACCCCCTTCTCCGCTGAGCGTGGGCAACGATAAACGATAAACATATAACTAAGGATAAATCAAAATTTGCGGTTATAAAAGGAATGGGAGAAGTTAAGATACAGGACTATACTCATCTATATTCTGGTGTAAATAACAACGAGAGAGCAGCCGGAGGAGTAGGTTTCTTGTTTCATGAAGACCTAGCTCCTGTAATAAAAGGTTGCAAATTTGTGAGTAACCGAATCATGGTTTTAGACATACTGGAAGGGGATAGGGTTCAATCAGTGATGGTCGCCTATGGGCCGAACAAAAGTGCTGTCTCTGAAGAAAAAGATACCTTCTTTAATGACCTTCAGAGAGAAGTGGATGACTGTGAAGGCATACCCATAGTCTTAGGTCATCTGTACGGCCGGGTTGGCTGTAGCTACAGGAGGTGGCCGGAAACCATAGAAAGATATGGAAAAGAGTTCCTCAACGACAACGGGGAAAGAATCATAAGTTTCTGTATGCCAAACGACCTAGTTATAACGAATACACTCTTTCCGCATGAATAATGGCATAAATATACCAAAGAGGAGCAAGGAAGAAACGAAAAATCTATTATAGATTATATTCTGGTTAAAAGAGAGGAAATGTGAGAAATACAGGGTGCCAGAATCCAAAGAGGACTTGAGATAGGATGTGATCATTATTTATTAATAGCAAATATAACATGGAAAGATACAAAGCCAAGAAAAATACGCAATGACCTAAATAAATTCAATAAAACGCAATAAATTCTAAAGAAAACCAGAAGATCTTCCATAGAGTTCTCAAAGGAATAAGAGGGGAACGATATACTTCTTTGAAGAGAATTAAGGATAGAAATGGAGATATTATCTGGTGTGATTAACTCATTATGGAAAGGTGGAGAGAGTATTTCCAAGATCTGCTAGAGAGAAGAGATGTAGAGCTTGGTGTGATCCAGAGGAGGTTTGGGTCGAAGACGACTATATCAGTGAAGGAGACGCCATCAACAAAGTCAAACTGGGCAGCAAAGCACTACCACTGGTAGTAAAGGCCAACAGATGTTCGCCCATCTTCTGAATCTCATTTGGAAAGAAAAGAGTATTCCTAAGGGGACAATCGAGTGTGGTAACCATCGAGGAATTTCACTTCTCAGTATACCCAGAAAAGTGTACTCTAGAGTATTGGAGACAAGGATAAGAACATTGGTCTATAGCTAGCTCGGAAAGGAACAATACGGTTTCAGAGCACAAAGAAGCACGCAAGATCTCATCTTCGCAATGCGACCAATAATTGAGAAGACTGTCGAAAAGAATAAAGAACTTTCGATTTGCTTTGTGGACCTTCACAAAGGCTTTCGACAGGGTGAGAAAAGAAGAAATAAAGCAGGCACTGTCAGATAGAGGCATTGATCCAGGGACGGCCTTGGCAGTGATGAGTCTTTATAATAAAACCAGGAATGTAGTTAGGACAAGAAACCACATATGACAGGAATTCGAGACAAAATCAGGTATTCGTCAAGGTTGTTGCTAGGTCCACTGCTCTTCATAGTAGTCCTCGATAAAGCAATAAAGAAAGCTAAACTTACAATGACAGTTTCAGTTTGGACACAGGAACTTACAACCCATAAAATTTTCTGTGTTGGCTTTTGCAGATGACCTGGTTTTGCTGGCTTCCAATGACCGAGACCTCCAATACAACATAAGTATTCTGCAAGAAGAAATGGCCTCGATAAACATGAAAATTAACCCGGAAAAGACCAAATGTATGAGGATAGGAAAGAAACCCCGGAGAATAATGAGGATGATCAGAGCGAACAAAGACTAGAAGCAGGTCCAGAATTTCAAATATCTAGGGGCTCATCTCAAGGAAAGCGGCTACATTCATGAGGAAGTTTCTCAAAGAATTAATGCAGCTGGAAGAATATATAGTTTACTTGGAAGGGGTTTCCAGGGCAAAAGGGAGGTAACGAGAAAAACTAAAATAATGATCTACAAATTGACGTTCCTCCCTATTCTTTCCTACTCTTCCCAATCATGGACCCTCACCTTGAAACACAAGAGCCAGATCCAGTACCACTAACCTCGGAGTCAAACCGGCTGAGAGCATCCGAGAGGGGCACAAGCTAACACCTCCTTCAGATGGACCAGGAAAGACATATGATACTCGAGTGGAGGGAAGAAAGCCAAGAGGAAGACCACACATTTCCTGGAAGAAGAGTGAGTGTTTAGGAGGCATTCAGGAGGTGGGATATGGACTGGAGTAGAAGGGAGATGGTCCAAGAGCGAGATATCTGGTCCAGACTCAGCAAATTGTAACCCCACACTGCACAAGCAGTAAAGGGGATAAAATCATTATGGTAATCACCTTCTATTATGTATATCATCATTTTTTAATATTTTCTTGAATTTGCTGATACTCTTTACTTAAGCATTATTATCAAATGCAACATACCATCAAACCTCCCACCACTCTCAATTTTTCTTGTAAACCTCTCATTCTTTCTGCTCCCTTTCCATCTGCAGGTGCGTTTCCTATCTTGTTCTTTGTCTTCCTTTAGTCTTGACTTTACTCATATTCCTGTTTTCCATCTTTTAGTGTTAACTGTATTTTATATTTCTTTTTTATCCATTGTTACTTTTTTGTTTTCAGTAATTGTCAAAATACCTTTTTTTTTTTTATTCTTATTTAATTTTACATTTCATTGTACATCTTTTTTTCTACTTACATTGCTCATTTATTTTCACTTCATTTAAGTGTTTGCATCTTTTTTAAAGCCCTGTTGAAGCTCTGCAATATGGAACGAAACGTTGCCTCATATTAAATAGTTTTATGACTATTTGAGTTTTTAGATTTGACCGCACCAGGACCATCTCCCTTCTATTAAAATTTTCAGTTTTTTGCCACCATTCTATTTTCTTTTCTTAATATTCATGATGGTACACAATAAAACTCATTTTACTAATGTAAATTTTTCTAGACTTAATGCATCAATCGGGAACCAAAAAAAAAGAAAAAAACTTCAAAGCTCGTCTAAGTAAGAATTAGTTCCAACCAAAAACCTACATTTACTGTTATGACATTTTCATTATTATATAAAACTTAATATAACAAATAGGGAATAAGATATTCAAGAATACATTATATAAAGTATAATTGTCAATCTACAAATACACATGATCAAACAACCAATATATAACACACTTTTATTTTATGAAAAAAGCTTTAATATATACATGTTAAGTAAAAATTCATGGGACTTTGAATTTATTCTAATCTTCAAATGTACACCTTTTAAGGAGACAAAATGAAGTAGAGCACTTAGCACTTATTAACCTCATTAAGGTCAAAACCACATTTCTGATTCAATACATATATAATTTGTTGTCATTATTATGGTTTAGCTACATCTGTATTCATTTCCATCATCAGTCTTAGAGCTGTTCGTTATTTGTGTTAGATAATTTAATACATATTTCTGTCACCGTCGTTCTAAAAATAAATGTAAAGTAATATACAACTATAAATTAAAATGTAATAAAAATATTCGAACCTAAGTTGTTTTTGTTTGTTTTTTTGTTGTTTTTCAGTTTAAAATAAATTGTCAAAACAAAACACCTTTTTAAAAAAAATAAAGAGAGAAGATAAAATCTGTACACAACAATAATATTATATACAAAATAACGATTATGATCTAATTGTTAACTTTAATGCTTTGTTTGAACCTTGAATATTAATTAATAATATAAGATAAATTAAATAATTCCTATTTGAATATGTCAGTCTCCTAAAATCAGTGGTATAATAAAAACTGAGAAAATGTATGTAATAAATAAAATAATGCCTAAAATAACTAAAAACTATATACTATGTACAAAAAGCAAAAAAATAATAATACATATTAAGTATAAATTATACAATAGATATATTATGACAGAATAATATTAATATTAAAAATATACCACTGAAAGTTCACCAGATACATTTTATAAGAGAATGGTGCGTTCAACAGATGCGAAGAATGAAAGGAGTTACTTGATAAACATATATCTTTAAATGGTTCAATATATTCATTCGTTGATCAATTTAACAATATCGCCAAAATGGTTTATATAGTACTAAAGTTGGGCAGGAATCATTCATTACCCGAGTTATTTTATTACATGTTTCAGTTGAACTATAATTATACTAAGATAACCGTTAGATAAATTACTGGTTGGGAAGAATTAATACACTTAAGTATTAGTAAGACATAATTACTGTGATTGTTAAAGTAATAACAATTACTCTAATTGCCTAAAGTAATAACAATTACTGTAATTGTAATTTTCAATTACAAATACTTCTTTATGCTAAATAATTGAAATTACTTTGTAATTTAATAGCATTTTTGAAATTCATAATTACAGTAATTATACTTTGCCTAACACTGCTTTGATACGCTTACAGGAGTAGTAGAAAAGAATGAAATTTATACCTCAGCTTACTCGGATTATAAATTAATGAAAAAACAGCCAGATTGCACTCTTGGTACTTAATCTTTTTTTAATTAAAGGCCGTCTTCAACGAAAAAGGAACCACTAAAAAGATATAAGAGTAAAGTAAGAAAATTATTTTTGAAAATTTTATAAAAAATACTGATGTTTCTTTTTCAAACTAAATATACACTCTACTCTCACTAAATAAACAAAAAATAATATAAGTTCAAATAGAAATTTTTGAAGCGATACTTCCTTACTGAAATTCTACAACTCAAGAAAAAAAAAATTATATGAGAGTAAATTGATTTCATGACACGAGATAAAATGGAAGTGGTGGGGGGCGGAAGACAATGCTGGTCAATTTTGATGGAAAAATCATAATATTGTAATAGGAGAATAGGAAGTTAGAGGATCTTGACAATCGCAGTAGTCCGACTCAGTGATATCATTCAACTTCAAACTCTCCTATTACAATATTAAAAAAATTATGCTAAAATTGACTTATGAAATGACTGTTCTATTCTAATTATTATTATTCTTTAACTAATATTTTCTGCTTTAAGCTATAAGAGGAAACACAGATCATTACTAATACAATTTTAATATATTTTAAGTTTATTTATAAAAAGTTTGATTTTTTTATTTCATTCAATATCAATCTATACCAAAATAAATCCGAATCAAGTATATATATTTGTTAAATGATTTGAAATTACTATGAGGAAGTTTTAATGAAAGGATGTTGAAAATTAAAAACAATTAGACAGTTAAAAAAAACAACGGGAGAAATAGTACCACAAAAGACGGATTTGTTTATTGAAAAAAAAGGATCCCCAATTATAGTGCTAAGTTTCATTTTCAGAAATTTCAACTAAGGAAGATATTAATAATGAAAATTGATACTTGCTTCAATGGAGAATAACAAGGATAGAAAGAAAACACCTGAAAAAAATATAGAATTATTAATCAAACCATCAATTAATAAAAGGTAAACTATTTTCCTTTCCCTCTTAGCCCTTTTGCTAACAGTGCCTATCATAACCGCTGATCTGCTAAACTCGGCAACACAAAATTTTCAAAATAACAGATAATATCAACTAAAATATTCTAAATAATATAAAAAAGGAAAGTTATATTGAAAAAAAAAGAAAAGAAAGTGAATTCACTTTAATAGATCGTGTCTATAAACCAAAAGAAAATGACTGATTTTCTAATGCTGACACTTTAATCAAATATGAGTCCAATAAAAATTTAAGTATTAATGTAAAGTTTATTTTTAAGTATATATATATTGAAATTTA